>NC_069508.1:187393695-187456195 GCF_027579735.1 Bombina bombina | reverse complement strand
AATAGTTCTTAACTATTTAATAGCTATTGTACCTGCTTAAAATAAATACAAAGTTACCTGTAAAATAAATATAAATCCTAAAATAACTACAATATAATTATAATTTATATTGTAGCTATATTAGGGTTTATTTTACAGGCAAGTATTTAGCTTTAAATAGGAATAATTTATTTAATAAGAGTTAATTTATTTCATTAGATTTAAATTATATTTAACTTAGGGGGGTGTTAGTGTTAGGGTTAGACTTAGCTTTAGGGGTTAATCCATTTATTACAGTAGCGGAGAGATTCGGTCGGCAGATTAGGGGTTAATAATTAAAGTTAGGTGTCGGCGATGTTAGGGAGGGCAGATTAGGGGTTAATACTATTTATTATAGGGTTATTGAGGCGGGAGTGAGGCGGATTAGGGGTTAATAACTTTATTATAGTAGCGGTGCGGTCCGCTCGGCAGATTAGGAGTTAATAAGTGTAGGCAGGTGGAGGCGACGTTGAGGGGGGCAGATTAGGGGTTAATAAATATAATATAGGGGTCGGCGGTGTTAGGGGCAGCAGATTAGGGGTACATAAGTATAACGTAGGTGGCGGTCAGCAGATTAGGGGTTAAAAAAATTTAATCGAGTGGCGGCGATGTGGGGGGACCTCGGTTAAGGGGTACATAGGTAGTTTATGGGTGTTAGTGTACTTTAGAGCACAGCTCTTAACTACTGACTTTTTTCTGCGGCTGGAGTTTTGTTGTTAGAGTTCTAACGCTCACTTCAGCCACGACTCTAAATACCGGCGTTAGAAAGATCCCATTGAAAAGATAGGATACTCAAATGACGTAAGGGGATCTGCGGTATGGAAAAGTTGCGGCTGTAAAGTGAGCGTTAGACCCTTTAATGACTGACTCTAAATACCGGCGGTAGCCCAAAACCAGCGTTAGGAGCCTCTAACGCTGGTTTTGACGGCTACCGCCCAACTCTAAATTTAGGCCTTAGTTTGTAATGGTACAGGGGGTCTGACCATTCATTTGTCTATCGTCCTTGTCCAATCCTGCTATAGTATTACTAATGACTGATGCTAGGGACAGCTGGTCAGGCACTAAATACTGGATTTTAGTCATACAGGAGTTGTATGTTATTTAAACATTGGAAAAATAGTTTTCTTTGAATCCTATAGTTTGAGTCCTATAATGTAAGCTTTTTGTTATCATTATTTGTCTATTAACTGTTCCCCCTGAAAATAATGGTAACAAATCCCAATCCAATATTTGTTCAAACCGAAAGCCTGCATGGAAAAAATTTGGCCAATTCAAACATTTAAAAAAATTCCAAACTAATATTTTGGATAAAACAAATTTTTCGCCCATGTGTTTGGTGTCCCTTAAAGGACCATTAAACAGTAGAATAGCATAACCAAAAAAAAAAAAAATGCATGATAAAGACAATGCAGAAGCACATAGTTTGAATTTCACATGAATGGTATTTTTTTTTTAAATTTTATTTAAAAGTTATTTCCATTTTCTTTCATGATTCAGATAGAGCATGTAATTTTAAATAACTTTCCATTTTATTTCTATTATCTAATGTGTTTAGTTCTATTTGTTTCCTTTGTTGAATAACATACCTTGGTCAGAAGCTGCAGGTTGGTGGCTGCACATATATGCCTCTTGTCATTGGCTGTCATCAAGCTCCTAGTAGTGCAATACTGCTCCTTCAACAAAGGATACCAAGAGAATGAAGCAAATTAAATAATATACGTAAATTGGAAAGATATTTAGATTTGTATAATCTAACTGAATGAAAGAAAAAAAAAATGAGGTTCTTTTAATGTGGTACTTCTGTGGTTATTTAGGATTTTTTAGATCAAATAGTCAGACATATTACTTAACTCCAAAAAATGTATATAGAGAGTTCATCACAGTTGAATGAAAAGTATAATTATGATGTCATGCGTTCTCAGCACTGGGGGGATCAGGTTTTATAGCGAGCAGGAGAAAGCCTTTCACACAATATTCTTATCACTAGTTTGGGAATGTTTTCTTTTGTGACATTTCAAAAGGTGCTCTTGTGACAGGAATGCACTTTTATCCTCTCTTAGCTCAGGGCTTGCACCAGTCTCGTTTGGCAAAGTCACGCCCTTAACCCTTCAAAGATCTGAAAAAGAATTATTTCCCTTTTATTTTCTACCATGCAGTCAATTACTTTGAAACGTTTTTTTTTTTTTTTTCCATTTGTTTAGCAGACGCTGCAAAAGCTCTGAAGACATTTTATAAATATTTTATTGTTTCATTACTAGCCACAGTGTGTACATTAGGAAAATTATATTATGTATATTTTAAATAAAGTAAACCTATAGATTTGTATATTTAACGTGGTTCCTAACTTATCTGTACCGGATATCCATTTGTCACTCTTAAAGGGACCTTAAACACAAAATCTATTTCCCTTTTAAATTGCCTACTAAAATGCAATACAAACATATTAATTGTGCAGGGTGCCAGGGGCAGAACTATCATTGGTGCAGCAGGTGCATTGGCACCAGGGCCCAAATACTGGGAGGCATAGCAGCCTATACATAGGTGTGTGCAGAATGTGTACAACCCTAATGCAGGTGGGCTTTTTCTTAGTGCAGAATGCAGATACATCTATATATCTATCTGTCATCTATATCTATCTGTCTGTCAATCTATGTATTCTATTTATCTATCTGTCTGGCTGTCATCTATCTATCTTGGGGGGGGGGGACAAAAAATATTTAAACCAGGGCCCTCTTTTGAGTAGGTCTGCTACTGCAGTATGCTATCATTACCTATTTCCCATTTTTTCTTGTAACTTAACTCTGAAAATTATGGTTTATTCATTAATGGGAGTGAATCATGTATGATCATAACACTTCAACCTGCTACAAAGTGATTGTGTAATCAGTGCAAGAGCTCAATCCTGACTGGCCACAGAAGGGGAGATGAGCTCAACATAGTTAGAAGGGTTTTCAAGCAGTATGTCCCTGGACTGCAAAACAATGCACATTTGGATAACAAAGATATAGCTTGAATGTTTTGAAAATGTTTTTTGATTGAAGATTTAAATGTAGTACTTAAAACCAAATCTCAGAACATCTCTTACTACTCTCCTTAGGGTCTCTCACTGCCCTACCCAGTGTCAATAATTCCCTTTCCTAGTGTCTCCCACTGCCCTCCTCAGTGTCTCTCACTGCCCTCCTCAGTGTCTCTCACTGCCCTCCCCAGTGTCTCTCACTGCCCTCCCCAGTGTCTCTCACTGCCCTCCCCAGTGTCTCTCACTGCCCTCCCCAGTGTCTCTCACTGCCCTCCCCAGTGTCTCTCACTGCCATCCTCAGTGTCTCTCACTGCCCTCCCCAGTGTCTCTCACTGCCCTCCCCAGTGTCTATCACTGCCCTCCCCAGTGTCTCTCGCTGCCCTCCCCAGTGTCTCTCACTGCCCCCTTTCCCAGTGTGTCTCGCTGCCCTCCCCAGTGTGTCTCGCTGCCCTCCCCAGTGTGTCTCGCTGCCCTCCCCAGTGTCTCTCACTGCCCCCTCCCCAGTGTCTCTCACTGCCCCCTCCCCAGTGTCTCTTGCTGCCCTCCCCAGTGTCTCTTGCTGCCCCCTTTCCCAGTGTCTCTTGCTGCCCCCTTTCCCAGTGTCTCTCGCTGCCCCCTTTCCCAGTGTCTCTCGCTGCCCTCCTCAGTGTCTATCACTGCCCTCCCCAGTGTCTCTCGCTGCCCTCCCCAGTGTCTCTCGCTGCCCTCCCCAGTATCTCTCACTGCCCCCTTTCCCAGTGTGTCTCGCTGCCCTCCCCAGTGTCTCTCACTGCCCCCTCCCCAGTGTCTCTCACTGCCCCCTCCCCAGTGTCTCTCACTGCCCCCTCCCCAGTGTCTCTTGCTGCCCCCTTTCCCAGTGTCTCTCGCTGCCCCCTTTCCCAGTGTCTCTCACTGCCCCCTTTCCCAGTGTATCTCGCTGCCCTCCCCAGTGTCTTGCTGCCCTCCCCAGTGTCTTGCTGCCCTCCCCAGTGTCTCTCGCTGCCCTCCCCAGTGTCTCTCACTGCCCCCTTTCTCAGTGTCTCTCACTGCCCTCCCCAGTGTCTCTCACTGCCCTCCCCAGTGTCTCTCACTGCCCTCCCCAGTGTCTCTCACTGCCCTTCATCATGTTATTTCAAACCATAGCTTCCCCTAGTTTCTCTAAGTACTTTCTTTGCTTCATCCTACCACCAGTGTCTCACACTTCTCTCCCCACTATCTCCCATTACCCCTCTGATATCTCCTTGTTTCTCCAGCAGTGTTCACCCTCCCTCCCCAATGTCTTTTACTCCTTAGTCGTGTCTCACCTTGTCTCTTATGCATAGCTCTCTCCTCTATAAATTCAACTCTCTCATCCTCCCATTCAGTAGCCGCCACCAGATGTGTATAAATAGCATTACATACTCCTGCTCTTTGTCTTCTTGTACTGTTTGATGGACCAAGAGAAGTTTCATGAATTTGCAATGCAAATCAGTTCATTTTACATATAGATAATAGTGTGCTGATAAAATAATAATATCCCTCTCATTTGTGTGTGTGAGTTTGTGTACATATGTGTGCAAGTTTGTGTATGTGTGAGTGTGTACTTATGTGTGCAATTGTTTGTTTCTATGTGTGAGTGTGTATGTTTGTATGTGTCAGTGTGTATGTATGTTCGTGAGTGTGTGCACACTTTTTGTTTGTGTATGCTTGTGTATGTGTGTGTGTGTATGTATGTGTGTACATGTGTGTGTTTATGTATGTGTGAGGGTGTATTTGTGTGTGTACAAATGTTTGTGTATGCGTAAGTTTGTGTACGAGTGCATGTGTGTGTTTGTATGTGTGAGTGTGTACGTATGTGTGTGTGGATATGTAAGTGTGTGAGTGTGTACATATGTGTGCGAGAGTGTGTGTTTGTGTGTAAGTATGTGTGCGTGCATTCTTTGTGGGTGTATGATGAGTATTTACATATGTATGTGAGTGAGTGCATGTATGAATGTGTACATTTGAGTGTGAGTGTATGTGTACGTATTTGTGCAAATGAGTGTGTGTATGGGTGAGTGTGTTTGTGTGAGTGTGTACGTATGTGTGTGAATATGTTTGCGTATGCGTGAGTGTGTGTTTGTGTATGTGTGGGTGTGTGTACATACTGTATGTGTGCAAATATGTGTATGCATGCTTGTGTGCGTACATTTGTGTGCTAGTGTGTGTGTATGTTTGCGTGTATGTTTGACTGTGTAGGTGTATGTGTGTACATATGTGTGTGTATGTATGTGTGAGTGAGTGTTTGCATGCATGAGTTTGAGTGTTTGTACATATGTGCAAGTGTGTGTGTGTGTATGTATGTGTGGAATTGTTTGTATGTGTATGTTTGTCTGTATGTGTCAGTGTGTACGTATGTGTGTGTGTATACACTTTTTGTTTGTGTATGCTTGAGCTTGTGTAAGTGTGTATGTGTACCCGTATGTATGTGTACGTATGTGTGCCAGTGTGTATGTATGTGTGTACATGTGTGGGAGTGTATGTGTGTATGTCTGAGTGTGTACGTACGTATGTGTGTGTGTGTGTGTGTGTGTGCGAGTGCATGTGTGTATGTATGTATGTGTGAGGGTATATTTGTGTGTGTGTGGGTGTGCAAGTGCATGTGAGTGTGTGTGTTTGTGTGTGTAAGTATGTGTACAACTGTGTGTGTATTCTGTGTGGGTGTATGTTGAGTGTTTACATATGTGTGTGAGTAAATGTGTACATATGAGTGTGAGTGTATGTGTACGTATCTGTGCGAGTGAATGTGTGTATACGTGAGTGTGTGTATGCGTGAGTGTGTGTACATATGTTTGTCTCTGTGTGTGTGTGTGTGTACATATGTGTGTGAATATGTTTGTATGTGTGAGTTTGTGTATGCGTGGGTGTGTGTACATATGTGTGTGAATATGTTTGTATGTGTGAGTTTGTGTATGTGTGGGTGTGTGTACATATGTGTATGCATTCTGGAGTGTGTGTGTGTACATATGTGTGTGAATACATGTGTGTACATATGTGTGCGAGTGTGCTAGTGTGTGCGTATGTTTGTGTATATGTTTGACTGTGTAGGTATGTGTACAAATGTGTGTAAGTGCATGTTTGTATTCATGAGTGTGAGTGTTTGTACATATGTGCAAGGGTGTAAATGTGTATTTATGTGTATGTTTGTCTGTATATGTCGGTGTGTACGTATGTGTGAGTGTGTGTGTACACTTTTTGTTTGGGAATGCTTGAGCGTGTGTATTTGTACCTGTGTGTGTGTGTGTATGTGAATGAGTAAGTGTGTGTTTACGTATGTGTGTCAGTATGCATGTGAATGTATGTGTGTGTACATGTGTGTGTGTGTGTGTATGTCTGCGTGTGTACATATTTGTGTGTGTGTATACGTGTGTGTGTATGTTTGCATGAGTGTGTTTACAAATATGTGCGAATATGTTTGTGTATGCGTAAGAGTGTGTATACGAGTGCATGTGTGTGTTGATATGTAAGTGTGTGTGTGTGTGAACATATGTGTGCAAGAGTGTGTGTTTGTGTAAGTATGTGTGCAACTGTGTGTGTGTGTATTCTGTGTGGGTGTATGTTGAGTGTTTACATATGTGTGTGAGTGCATGCGTGAATGTGTACATATGAGTGTGAGTGTATGTGTACGTATCTGTGCAAGTAAATGTGTGAGTGTGTGTGTGTACGTATGTGTGTGCATGCGTGAGTGTGTGTACATATGTGTGCATGCGTGAGTATGTGTACATATGTGTGCGAGGGTGTGTACATATGTTTGTCTTTATGTGTGGGTGTGTGTACGTATGTGTGCGAATATGTGTATGCATGCTTCAGTGTGTGTGTGTGTGTACATATGTGTGCTAGTGTGTGCATATGTTTGTGTGTATGTTTGACTATGTACATGTGTGCGAGTGTGTACATATGTGTGCAAGTGTATGTGTGTTTATTTATGACTGTGTACGTGTGTGTGCGTGTCTGTGTGAGTGAACTTATTTGTGCGAGTGTGTGTGTATGTGTGACTGTGTGTGTACTTGTGTGTGTGTGTATGTGTGAGCGTGTGCAAGTGTGTGTGTGTATTCGAGTGTGTTAGTGTGTGTACATATGTGTGAGTGTGTGCACATATGTGTGCAAGTGTGCGAGTGTGTGTGTACATATGAGTTAGTGTGTGTACATATGTGTGAGTGTGTGTACACATGTGTGCGAGTGTGTGTATGTGTACATATGTGTGCGAGTGTGTGTGTACATATGTGTGCGAGTATGCGTGAGTGTGTGTGTACATGTGTGTATGCGTGAGTGTGTGTGTACATGTGTGTATGCGTGAGTGTGTGTACATATGTGTGTGAGTGTGTGTATGCGTGAGGGTGTGTACATATGTGTGCGAGTGTGTATGTGTGTGTACATGTGTGTGTGAGTGTGTGTGTACATATGTGTGTGAGTATGTGTGTTTATGTATGACTATGTACATGTGTTTGTGTCATGGGGGTTCGTCCCTGTCCACATATAAAGGTGTAAGAGGATCAATCGATACCTATGTATCAATATTGAACAAACTTGCACTCCCGATTAGTTTCAGCTTTATACAGCTTTACCTTAAAGTGATATCATAATGCAACAAATAAAAGCAATATTTCTCTATTGCTTGCATATAACTATCTATTTAACCGCTGTAAATTGATTAAACACATAGTTAAAGTCAGCTCCAAAGCAGCAATACACTACTGGGAGCTAACTAAAAACATCTGGTGAGACAGTGAATGGAGGCATATGTATGTAGCCCATCACCTGCCAGCTCCCAGTAGTGCATTGCTGCTGCTGAGTTAATGTACACATTCTTTTCAACAAACGATAAGAAGATAGCAAAGTACATTTTGTCATAGAAGTGTTAAAGTTGTTCTTTGTAGGAAAGCATACCTAGGTAGGCTCTGCAGCAATGCACTACTGGGAACTAGCTGCTGACTGGTGTCTCCACATATGACTACTTGTCATTGACTTACCAGATGTGTCCAGCTAGCTCCCAGTAGTGCATTACTGCTCCTTCAACAAAGGATGACAAAAGAAAGAAGCCAATTTGATAATAGAAGTAAATGGAATTGTTGTTTAAAATTAAATGCGCTATCTGAATCATGTAAATGTTATTTTGACTTTCCTATCCTGTTTTATTTGTCATGCAAAAAATGTATATTTAATAAAGGTAATAGCTGCCCCTTTATATGTTTGATAGAAAAGTTTGAATTGAAAGACTTCACTTTGTATTTCTCTTTATAAAAGAGCAGTTGTCTACACTCATAATAATTATATAGCCTTGTTACAATGTGTTTTACATCATCAGGAAAATATCTAGGTCAAATACACTACAATTAATGTTCCTCATCTATCATTACTTAGAGACTAAATATAATTTTCTTTGGAGGTGTAAAAAAAAAAGTGAGGTAGGAATTTTTGAACATATTTTTACTCTTTTATTTTTTTTAGAATGGTAGATACTGAAATTAGAATCTACCATCTGTAGATCTGTCCAATTAGAGGTATCTGAATCACAAGAGAATATGATTTTATCCAGTTTCTGCTCAAATTCTGCTCTCAAATATTAAAAAAAAGCAAGAAAGGCTGCACAGTTTTGTTTTTCGTCACATAAACCCATAGGCTTGCACCAGCTTGTGTGAAAGAGTTAACTATTTTTCCCCCAAACTCAAACAAAAGCCATTCCTGAATGAGTAAGGCGTGGATTGTAGAGCTAAGCCAAACCCCTGCTTGTAGGGCGGGTGTGTAGGAATACTGTCAGCAAAAGCTCTCTGCTATCTTGTTCAGAAACTGATAGTCTGAGAGTTGGTTCAGGTAAATCCAGCTCTCCCTCCCCCAGTCATTTTATTTATTGCAAAAAAAAGAGGAGTCACAAATGCTGCTGGATGATATTGCAGGGAGATGAAGCCCTTTCTTGTAAGATCATGGATTAAATGCCTCCTTTGGAAATAACTGAGCCAGATACATCTCTTCCACTTTTCTTTAAAATCCATGTAAAACAAAAAAACATTGGGAATTGTACGTTGGAAACATCAGTAAAGGGACAACATTGACAAGGTGGATATTATTTGGCTTTACATACAAGGTAATTCTTCTTTCGTGTGGAATAAAACAATATAAAGGGCTGGAAGCAGGTGCTTCAGATCTGTCTTGGTTTCCTATAGAGAACGTTGGCTGACAGCCTCTCTTCCCTCGGCTTGGAAAGGAATTGGAAGAGTGAGTTGTCTTATTACACCATGTGCCTTGAGAATATAAACTTCTGCTTCTTCCTCCAGGTCTGTCTTCCCTATATGCTTGTACTGAGACATGCACCTTATTACAGTGACCCCCTTTATCCTATCCTCATGGATTCCTACGGTTACAGGTTCTAAGGGTATTAGATTGTAGTTGCTGTTGGGTAAAACATTGACTTAATTCTATAAGTATGTGTTTAATTCTTGTTTTTCTAGATATATGCCAGTGGTAATCCCTTGGGTGCAAGCTAAGGCTGGCCTGATGAGGATCATACACTTTATTTGGTAGCCACAGACAGGTCTTCGGCTTTTTGCTTGGTGACTGGCATTTTCATACATATATATATATATTTTTATTTGGCTGTTTATATATGGCTTTATACAGATGGTTAGATACTATTTACAGTATTTTATTATTTATATAGGGTGTGGTGACGGATTCCCCCTCCCTTTGTTATCACAGTAAAGCATTACAGGTTGTGCTTTTCTCTGTAACATTTTGACTCTGAGCATCTTAACAGCTCCCTCCAATTGATGGTTTTACTGTGACTGAAAAGCAATTACTGAAATTCCATATTGCTTTTTGATTCACAGGCAAGACTGGGCGACCTCCTCCTGTATCTGCTCGCCATGCCAATTGTATACCCTTTCAATGCAGCCGTTAGTTTTTTGTGTGTGTTTTTTCTTCTACTGGGAATGCAGCCAACATAGTAATATCAGGCTATTTCTCAGTCTTTTTGGAAGCTGCCTGTGTGGTTCAATTGCTGTTTATATGTTGTATTCATATCTGTGCCAGCAATGTCTTACAGCTCATTTAGATGAAGGGGTTAAGATCCACATAGTACATGACTTGGTGCCTCATTGCAAATGGAAATTACTTTCCCACGCCAGTTGGGTGGAGAAGAACCTGCTTCTGGGGAGGGGGTGTTGTATGGGCTTATCAGCTGTAGTCTAACGCTCTGTATGAGCCTGGCACTGCTCAGATTCTCATGTAACCATCTAGTATTTCTGTAGCCTGGTTAGAGCAAATATTTGTCCAGCTTGCAGGATATACTAAGGCTCGCAGACATTTACTTTCTGGGTCTTGCTGTGTCACACATTAGCTGTAATGCACTGCATAAAACTGTAATATGTTTGCTATATAGAGTTTACTAGCATTATTTATATGTAAATAAAATACAGAATAGTAACCGTGAAGATCTTAGCACCCTGTGTCTTTTATATTCCTCTGTTTTTAAACTGTCCCTGTATTTGAAGCTAATGTGATAGGATGATGGGTAAATAGTTTGATATATATGTTGGTATGAATAAAGCAATTATAGTATTAATAAAGCATTTAAATAGTATGATTAATAATATAACAGGTAGTTATTTTGTGAATTCATATATTTTATTACAAGCCTCATCTGGTTTTTATATGTTTAATATTAGAATACTTATTGGCTAATGTTCCTTGTGTATATATTGAAATTGTCTTAGACTGACACAGATGATAGACCTAACCGGTAATGAACAGAGTAAATTCTATGACCTGCATACTGGACATACTTGCAGGGCCAGAATTCTCACTATACAATGTGGCAACTGCCTAAGGCCACCCCCTCTGAGTCTGGTAAAACTTTGCAATATAAAGCTATCCTCTTCTTGCATTCCATGTTTTATAAATGTAGTTATTTAGAGATTCTACTGAGAAAGCTAAAGGTTCACCTTTAGGGGACATTACTAAGAGAAAATGTATTGATCTCAAAAAAGAAAAGCATTTTAACATCTTAAAATACTTGATTGCCTGAAAAAATAAAAGAATGTTGCATAAAGCTGTAAAATTACGTTGAAATTGGTTGAACACTTCTTACTAATGCAGATTGGCTAATTAGAACAACACCCACATCTCTGTTGGTTGAGGGGGGACACGCCTCTACAAGGCTTACAATTTTTTTTTATAGGTTTATTCTATGAAAAGAGTAATTTAATAACCAAAACGCGTAAGACAAAATATATATTATTGTATTTTATATAAGTTGTTTGTTTAAAGTATTTATAAAATCCCCCCCATAAATATTTATGATGTAAACAGTGTATTTATCTATTTATCTAAAATATGTGTGTTTGTTTTTTAGATGATAAAGGTTTGTGGGCTTGCAATAATGTGGTAGCATCATCCGGCACAAGTTAGTTAAATAACCAGGGAGAAACCAGAGGAATTTAATGTAATGAGATGTAAATCTGACCCTGCATACTTGCACTGAATGTCCCTCTACTTCAGGAAACATATGAGATAAATTGAGGATTAAGGGAACAAATTAACTGTAATTGTTCCTCTGAGACACTTGTACATGTCTGTGTATCCCTTATAGCAGCACATGACCTGCCCCATATACATTTCACTGGGTAAATAATCTAAAACTGAAAAAAGACTTAAATTCAGCATTTTATTACAGTCTTCTAACAAATGTATGCTGATATTAATAGCCTAGTGTTGATTTCATTTTTTATTTATTTTCAGATTTTAACACAAACATTTTCCCCCTATAAAAGACATTTAAAAAAAAATTAACACATCATTAAAACTTCTATTAACAAATCAGCCTTGTATTGCAGCTGTCTGTGTTCTCAGCCACCTGTTTCTTGTATCTCCCCACCTGCAATTAGGTTTTATGCACTCTGTGCTTGCAGCTCTCTTTGGCACTTGTAAATAGCACCACCTGGATAATTCAACTGGTCTGGGGTGGTGGTGTGCGCTTGGTTTCTTTTGTTAAATGCCAAATCTGCATGTAAATATTTACAGTTGTAGCCATTTATAGATTGTATGGAACACTGTTTTGGTTCTGTAGCACGCAACATAGGATTCTTTTGTAGACAACAATTGTATCTTTCTATAGATGATAAATTTATTTTATGTACTTGGCGCTTGGTGATAGTGTTAGAGCCTTTGTTCAAAGCTACTGAACCCAGCATAAGTCACCTCGTAGTGACCTTGGGCAAATCTAATTATCTGTCTATGCCCCAGGCACTTAGCTATCTGTATGTATGAAACTGGTGAGAAATAGGATCTGTTGTGCCAGCAAACATCTCTGTGTGTTGTATACTGTGTGCTACATATGGAAATGAGAGTATGTACATACAATGTTTATCTAAGTGTCTGCCGTCAGTTGACAATCTCTCAGCAGTACAATATTTCTAGATAGCTATGCTAAGTAACAGAATCATTAAACAGTAAGGGAAGGGTACTGGTGCTAGCACTTTATAGTTTTCTCATCCAGTAATGTTGATGAGCTGGGGGAGGGGGCAAATATACAGTGTTTACTGGTCCTTTAAATAATGATTCCATTCTACATATTTAAAGGGACACTCAAGTCAAAATAAAGTGTTATGATTCAGAAAGAGCAGCAGTTTTAAAAATGTTCCAATGTTCTTCCAGTATCAAGTTTTGCTCAGTCTTTTTATAAACACTTTCTAGGGAACAAAATCCTACTGAGCATGTGCACAAGCTTACAGGGTATACGTATACTAGTCTGTGATTGGCTGATTTCTGTCACCTGATACAGGGGGCTGGAAAATTAAAAAAAATTGCCAGAAAAAAATAATCTACTGCTTCTATGAAATTCAGAGTAGGTGTTATTGTCTTGTATTTTTATTATGCACTTGTTAATTATGTGATTCTACTGCATTTAGTGGTAGTACTTTAAAGAAACACTAAAATATTTTTGTTTGCTGTATAATAAAAAGGATGTTGTACAAAATAAAGCAAAACATTTTGTTGTCATGCTTGTGGATGTGTCTTTGTCAATAGAGCTTCCTTATCAGCCAATGAACCTTTAAAAGATTCCACCACTAGGTTTGTATAGAATGCACTTCCTGTTACTTTTACAATAAAAAAAAAACTGTTTTAACTTAACTTTTTAAATTAAAAAATATACTGCTTCAAAATATTTAAACAGTGCTCTTTTAAATGAGTAATATACTTTTTGTGTTTAATATCCCTTTAATTTTGAAAAAAAAATGTAATTGTGTGTTACATAAGATTTTGTTTTCCCTTGAGTTGCATTGGCATCAGCATAGAAAGCAACGTTTTACTTCATAAAATAAGAAAGAGGGTGGTATATAAAATAATCTACAGATTTTCTCAGTTTTTGCCCTGCAAGATAAAATGTATGGGTTAGAAACTGTTCTATTTTATTTTACCAGAGTAAAAACAATTTATAAAGTTTAGGTCAAAGTACATATAATAGAATAACACTAGAAATAAAGGCCCTGATAAGGTAATACGTCTTCTAAGTGTGTTGGGAATGTAAGCTGAGATCAATTTATGTATTATATAAAGTCCTTGCAGCTTTTGATCTGGCATATGCTGCATCATTATATATGCAAATTTATGCTAATGATCACAACCAGCAAAAAGTGGGAAGCCTAGATGAAAAGTTTATCAAGTAATTAATGTACAGAAATGTCCATAGTCTTTAAGAATTATGCAGGGAAAAGGTATTTATATTCTGTTCAACTAGAATAGAATGTACCCCAGGGTTAGTAACTTTTAAAACTCTTTTTATGCGAAAGTCTAAAAATATTTAAAAGTTATGCATCTATTTTTAATAAATAAAAATGGAAATTACAATGTATATTCTAAATTTCTGATCAATATATTATCTCACTCCAAATAAGCAGATTGTTATTAATCTTTACATAAAACAATAAGTATATGCAACATAACTTTTCAATGGGGGAAGGGAATGAAAGATACAATTTTGTTTCTTTAGTGACTCAGATGGTTATATGGTGTAAATATTTACTTTGTTCAACTTGCAATTTGATGATTACAATACTAATAATCAGGAGAAAATTGCTATGATGTAAAACTCTTGTTGTTTGCACTTATCTTTACAATAGGGCAATTGGCTTGATCTGTTTAGCGATGTCCTTGAGTGACCTTGAAATATAAACTTGTTTACCTGGTCTGATTGTGAGAGTTTGTGGTCTTTCACACTATTCATATTCATTAATTTATACCAGAAGATCAAAACGATAAGCTGACGGTTTACATATCATACATAAGTGTAACTGGTTCCTCAACATTCAACATTCAAAAAAAAAAAAAAAAAAGCATTGTCCTGTTCTGAAGCCAGTGATAGTGGTTGTTTAGGAAACAACTCGCTGCCTGGGTTAGAAGTTCACCATTGGCCCCTTTAAGTGCCATGCTTGAAAAGACCATATGCAGTTTGCCTGTTCAAGGCTATGAAAGCATATTGAACCTATTCATGTCAAGTATCCATATCTAGTAGGGATTACACAGGGTATGTGCATGCATTGTCTTATTTTTAAACCATTCAGATTTCATGTGTTTTGGCAAAACCATGAGAAGGGTTTAATTGTTTTTTTGTTTTTTTGTTTTAAAAACCCCATAGGTTTATTCAAGGAATAAAGTTATTTAATGGTAGAATTGCTAAGACTAAACATGGATATATTATTGTATTTTATATAAGTTGTTTGTTGGTGTTTAAAGTATTTATAAACTTTTTTTTCCCCATAAAGATTTATGGCTTAAGCAGTTCCTGATTACGTTGTATATTGGTTTATTGTGGTCTGGAACAAGCATCTAAAAATGTAATACTTAAAAATGGAGAGAGAGAATATTATAAAAAAAAAAAAGCAAATCTAGATGTTTTTCCCTAGAAGTACTCTGTATACATTGTTACCAATGCACCATGGGACTCTGGGTAAGATATGCAAATTAGATCTACAATATCTCACATTTTTTCTTCCAAGTACTGTTTAAACACAGCAATCCCCTTTATGGGGTGGATGCAGCAAGAGAAACCACTTCTGGACAGCTGCTTAAAGTGAATGTCAATTTTGATGCTAAAGTGCCCGGTTTTTAAAAATTTGATTAAAAACAGGGGCACTTTAATTCATCAAACTTTACATTTCACTCTTGTTGTGAAAAAATACTTACCTTGTAATCTTGTCAGCAGCTCCAGCTTCCACCGGTCGTTGCAAGCCATTTCTGACGTCAGAAATGATGGATAGGTCATCCTCCAATCACGGCTCCCCCCCCCCCCCCCGGGGGAATCAGTGATTCAATGCCGTGATTGGAGGAAGCCGGATTCCTCATTTTAGACGCAGGAAGAGGCTTTGCAACGGGTGGAGGAAGCTGGAGCGGCTGTCAAGTTTAAAAGGTAAGTTTTTTTTTTCTCAACAGGAGTGAAATGTAAATTTTAATAAATTACAGTGCCCCTGTTTTTAATCGAATTTTTAAAAACCGGGCACTTTAGCATCAAAATTGACATTCACTTTAAAGTTTTTTTGTCTCTCATAAGCAGAAGGAAAGGTTTAACTTGCTGCTCGGTGAAACTTCATTCCAGAGAAAAGCAAAACTTATTTGAGTTATTTATATATTTTTTATTTTCATATCTCACCCAGAGTTTCATGGTGCATTGGTAACAGAGTATACAGATTACTTCTGGGGAAAAGCAAGCGGTGATACTTGCATAGATTTGCTAATTTTATACAGTTGTTGTTATTATTATTATCAGTTATTTGTAGAGCGCCAACAGATTCTGCAGCGCTATAAGCATAGGCGGTATACAAGGTAGCAATTATAGGGATCAAATGGGTAGAGGACCCTGCCTAGAGTCGCACTGTTGCAGTCAGCTCTTGTGAAGGTGATCTGCAAGCAGTTGGGCTCTTAGGCTTACATTCTAAGGAGGTTAATGGTGGATAGCAATGGAGGAGAGGAACTGGTATTAGGAAAGGTTAGTGTAGGTTGTAGGCGTCCCTGAACAGAAGAGTCTTTAGGGAGTGCTTGAAGCATTCAAAACTAGTAGAGAGTCTTGTGGAGCAAGGCAGAGAGTTCCACAAGATCGAAGCCAGTCTGGAGAAGTCCTGTAAATGGGAATGTGAGGAAGTAACAAGAGAGGAGGAGAGTAGGAGGTTGTGAGCAGAGCGAAGGGGACAGGAGGGAGAGTATCTGGAGATAAGGTCGGAGATATAGGGGGAGCAGTGCAGTTGAGGGCTTTGTATGTCAGAGTGAGAATTTTGTGTTTGATCCTAGAGGCAAGAGGAAGCCAGTGAAGAGATTGGCAGAGAGGTGCAGCAAATGAAGAGCGACGTGTAAGGAGGATGAGCCTGGCAGAGGCATTCATTATGGATTGTAAAGTAGCTAGGTGGCAGCTAGGGAGACCAGAGAGGACGGCGTTGCAATAGTCAAGGTGGGAAAGGGTGAGAGAGTGGATTAAAATCTTAATTGTGTCTTGTGTAAGGAAATGTCTAATTTTAGATATTTTTAAGGTGGAAGCGGCAGGATTTAGCCAAGGTCTGAATGTGAGGAGTGAAAGAAAGATCTGAGTCAAGTGTGACCCCACAATTATAGAGAGATGGGTGTGGAGATTTTAGAAGAAGGGGGGGGAAATAAGGAGCAGTTTTGGAGAAAATTAGCTTAAGGTAGTGAGAGGACATCCATGAAGAGATGTGAGAAAGACAGTTAGTGGCACGGGTTAGCAAGAAAAGAGATAGGTCTGGAGCAGAGATGTAGATTTGAGTGTCGTCGGCATACAAATGATATTGGAACCCTTGGGACTGTGTGTATAGGTATGTGTGTGTGTATATATATATATATATATATATGTGTGTGTGTGTGTGTTCATAATCATGTAGTTCACAATTTGTATTTAAAGGGACATGAAACCTCAAAAAAATCTTTCATGATTGAGCTAGAGATTACAATTTTAAACAACTTTCTAATTTACTTCTATTATTTCATTTGTTTTATTCTCTTGGTATCATTTGTTGAAAGAGCCGCAATGCACTACTGGTTTCTAACTAAACACATGGGTGAGCCAATGACAATCAGTATATATATGCAGCCAGCGACCAATCAGTAGCTAGAACCTAGATTCTCTGCTGATCCTGAGCTTTCATAGATAAAACTTTTAGCAAAGAATAACAAGAGAATGAAGCAAAATAAATAATAGAAGTAAATTGGGAAGTTGTTTAAAATTGTATTCTCTGTCTGAATCATGAAAGAACATTTTTGGGCTTCATGTCCTTTTAATGTCCCTTTTTAAAGGGATAGTGTACCCTAAATTTCTCCTCTTTAATTTCTTCTCATTGATCCATTTTACCTGCTGGAGTGTATGAAATTGTTTACGAATATATAATTTACCTTTTATTTCGGCATCTGAAGTAGCTGGTTTTGTTTGTGGTATCCCTGTCTACCACGAAAAGGAAGCAAATTTTATAATAGAAGTCAATTGGAAAGTTGTTTAAAATTACATGCTCATTTATAAGATGTACAGAAATGGGTTTTATAACCCTTTAAGAATGGGCAAATGGATGATACTCGTAATAATAATATAGTACAGCAGTACTTAAAGGGGAATGTAAGTACAATTATTTCAAAGATGAATTAATGCTAGCTAGATCGTACAATTATTATTTCCGTGGTGCCAGCCATTATCTATGTTATTTAGTGACAAAGTTTATGTTTTGAATGGTCAATGTTGAATAAATGTGGAAGAATTTTATTTCTGCTAACTTGTATATCTTGTTGCATACCTTAAATCAGGTGCAGACTTTTCTCCAGGGCATACACAGACAAGCCCTAAATGCACCTTTTTTTCCATGTGGCTTAGGGAAAGTGCAGCGCACAATACAGCACTAATTGATTTTCACACGCACAAGCTGTCAGCCTGCATTATTAGAAAACAAATGTCTGATAAGCATAGGAAATATGCGCAAAGTAGCAGCACATTTGTACAGTTCTCTAACAACAGTCTCTCTGTTGGGATTTATATCAGAAGAAAAGATTCACCTTGGCCTTTTGTATTGTAATTTGTTTTATTTGCAATGTTTGATATTCATAAATATTTCTATTTGGGAGAAGTATGGTTTTAAAAATGACATCCTCTCTAATCTTTAAAAAATAAATAATTATGCAAATGATAATTTCCTCTTGAATTCCTCATTCATATCTAGTCAAGTCTTCAATGATCCATTTGTTTTAATGGTAGATCTAATATTGCGACATTATGGCCAGCCAAAGCTGTCCTTTATTTAGGTCCAGATTACAAGTGGATCGCTATTTAATGCTTCCGCTTGAGCGTTAACTGTGCTAGAAGTAAGCTTTTTGCGCCTGTCAGGTTACAACCATATTATGAGTTTCATTAATCCGACAAACGCTATTCTACATAGCAAAAAATATTCTATTTATTCATAAATAAATATTTCTATATATCTGATGTTGTTTTGGCACAATATATATATATATATATATATATATATATATATATATATATATATATATATATATATATATATATATATATATATATACACACACACACATACACATGATTATATACAGTATAGGAATAGATATATGCAGATATATATAGGCATATCTATTTATAAATACTTAGAACATATTCTGCTATGTGCAGAATATTGGAATGCTAAATATTTACAGTAAATACACAGTATAACATTTTATTAAATATAAATATTGCATAAATAGGCTTTAACATGTTTACATCTACTTAAAGTGCCACTAAACCCAAAATCTTTCTTTCATGATTCAGATAGAACATACAAATTTAAATAACATTACAATTTACTTCTATTATTTATTTTGCTTAATTTTTGAGATATCCTTATTTGAAGAAAAAGCAATGGACATGGGTGAGCCAATCACATGAGGCTTCTATGTGCAGCAACCAATCAGCAGCTACTGAGCATATCTAGATATGCTTTTCAGCATTGAATATCAAGAGAATAAAACAAATTAGATAATAGAAGTAAATTAGAAATATGTTTAAAAATGCATTCTCTTTCTAAATCATGAAAGAAAAAATATGGGTATCATGGCCCTTTAACTGCAAAGGGCTCCAATGCACTTCTATATATGTCTATATATGTATACATATTTATTTATGTGTTTATATGTATATGTCTGTAAATACATTTCTGCACATATAAATACATATGTACGCACATATATACATATATATATATATATATATATATACATATATATATATATATATACATATTTAGACATGTATATGTATGTATCTATATGTTAAAGCCTTTTGAAGCCTTTTTTCTAACACTTGAGACCTCATATCTTTGAGTCCTTATTATTTAAAAATATTGCACATAAAAGTTATTTTTGTTAGTGTTGTTATGAGTGTAACACTTTGTAATGTATCCTTGATGTGTTTTGTGCAACTTTTTTGTTTTGCGAAACAGTTAAACAAAGCTCTGAGGATGCAGTATTCATTCTAGCATTAATCGTGACTGTGCTAAAATGATTGTGTTTACTTTCAACGCGTAATACCAGCGGTAAACCAGATGAGCGCAAATAAGCTCACGAGCTAACGTTAGCGCTCCACTCCTAATCTGGCCCTAAATCATTCAGAATATAATTGATGACTGCTTGGTGGTGATTGCTCACAAAATTGCAACACGTTTTACTGACCTCATATTAAGGGAGTGTGATGCGTATCATAAGTTTGGGTGACATATATGGTAGAGGTGACTCAGACAGTAAATTCAGTGCATTAATTTATTGTGAATGGAAATATTTTTTGCTATGCTGGTTACTAGGATTTTTCAAGCTTGCTTTTCTGTTAGCTCGGTTTGACAGCACAGGAAGTTTTCTCCGATGGCTGCATGATTTGGGAAGCATAGGGGTATAGCATTTGAGGGGTAATTCTTTATGCCTTACCACTCATCTGCTCTCAGGTTCATTCATAGTGACGCGTCACGTGGCTTCATTTCACTTTAAAGAGACAGTCTACTGTAAAATTGTTTTTACCTTATTTTAAAATTGTTTTTACCTTATTTGTTCCCAATTACTTGTTATACCAGCTGCAGAGAATAAAATGTATCAGAAAATGCTCATTTATGTTTATTTTAAATTAAATAGCTGAATTCGCTCTTTGAAACCACAACCCTTCAAAATAGGCTAAGCTTGCAGAGAGATCAGACATCACTGAAATGCTTCCTTTTCTTATACCTCACTATACAGTACTTAGAAAGAACTATTAAAAATGAAGATTTTGCAACGTTATCTCCTCCAGAGTGTGATTTTGTCTTCTGTTTATGTTTACATAGCTTGTCAATAGCCTATACCTAGGTATAGAAACTTTCAGTATAGGCTGGGATACCAAAAGCTAAATTAGCTATTTCCAATGCCAATATAAAAGAAAAGTCGCTATTTGTAAACAATTTAATACACGGCACCATGTAAAATGGATCATTAGGAATATATTAAAGGGGAGAAAAATAGTGAAAAATGTCCCTTTTAAAGAGATTTGAAATAGCTGTTTTTGCCTGAGGTATCGCTATTGGCTATAGAAAAGCTTTGTAAATATAGTGAGCAGAGGAATGTACACTTCCAGAAAGCACTTGTGTATATAAAAAGTGATAAAATAAGGTATCTGATTTACCTGCAAGTTTAACCCATTGTAATGAACTGTGGTGCCAAATAACAACAAAACTATTTCATATACAAAAATAAACCAAACTGTGGTCCATTTCTGATACATTTTATACTATTTTGGAAACTCATTAAAGAGAATCCTATTAATCAGTATAATGTCCCTTTATCTCGCAGCATATAATGTCTCATAGATTAAAAAACAACAACAAAACGACGGTTTTCTGAACAAGCAGCAACTGAAGTTGCCGTGGTAACTTAGCCTTCCAGACTGCACGTTTTCTGGACAGACATCCATTTTAATTCTGAGTGACACACAATAGTTCATCTGCTGAGTGATATGAACAAAATAGCATTATCTAAAAGAACATTGGCTCTTTCAGCTGCAATAAAATATCATTAAATGTACAAAAAGCTACATTAGAGCATTTACTTATTTCACTATTGCTTGCCTGTGCCTAGAAAGGGTTAAAGCCATATCGTTAATATCATCTCCGGAGCAGCAATACCCCTGCCATTCCTAGGGGTATATTTATCATAGTGCGAGCGAACATGATACGATATAGCGTATCATGTCCACTGCACATCAATAAATGCCGCTATACACTGTCAGCATTTATCATTGCACCAGAAGTTCTTGTGAACTGCTAATGCAATGCCGCCCCCTGCAGATTCGCGGCCAATCGATCGCTAGCAGGGGGTGTCAATCAACCCGATCGTATTCGATTGGGTTGATTTCTGTCCGCGGCCTCAGAACAGGCGGACCAGTTATTGAGCAGCGGTCTTTAGAAGGCTCGCACGGAAACAGGGGTATTGAGCTCCGTACGGTGCTTGATAAATCATCCCAAAGTCTGAACATGGTGATTGGCCACTATTACACATGCCACCCTTGATTGGCTCAGGGTCCATGTTCATCTTTGGACTCATAGTGCATTATTAATCAAGAGCTCGGTACAGTGTCGATCACAGTCATTTAAAAAAAAATATGTAATGATTTTTTAACAAAATGAATGATTGAAGTGTAGGATTTTGGTAGCTAATTATTATAATTTATTTGTAGAGCGAAAACAGATTCCGCAGCGCTAATAATTTGATATGCTTTTCTGAAGGATTGTAATCTACGACTAAACACAAAGGTATGGACAAACAATAGTGCAAATAGTGTTCTTATTCGCTAACTATTGTCAACGGTCATTCTATTTTGCAGGTTTAATTCCCCCCCCCCCCCCCCCCCCCCAGGCCTCTGTCTCAGACTCGGCTCCTCACTGCACACACATTTAAATAGTCTCTGTGCATTTTAAACAGCTACTGCAAGCGCAAACAGGAGCTGGGGAGAGTGAATTTCTTTACATTCTTGCAGAAAGGCCTGTGTGTGTTTAGTGAAGTTTCTCCTCCTGGTTTGTATGGAGGGAGGGGGGGGCTAATATTACAAAAGAAACGTTTGTCCTTTTTATCCCTCCCCCACCTGCACAAAAGGAAAGGCAGAGCTTGTCCTTAACAAGCCCTGCATGTTAATCAGCTGTTTGTAGGTGCTCAGCGCGCACTGCCTATTTAATGCCAACAGGTAACATTTATCTGGTTATTTGAGGACATTGTTTGCTTTTTTTTTTTTTTTTTTTTTTTTACACAAAAAAAATAAAACTAACACTGCAAGGATTAGACTTGATTTAAAGATGATCTATACATGAGACTACTCCAAAGAGCTTACAATCTATAATAATGATATTGAGAGGGCAGGTGCATATAATATTATTACTCACAAGTTGGCTTGTGATTGTCAAACTATAACATACTAATTTCATTTTGTTACATATACAATACAGAAACATTACAGCCATGTGTATTTCAAGATTGTTCAATAAAATGTCACATAACGATAATATGATCTCCTGTTTGGCCCTGGGCTAAATGATTGGCAATCTAATAGATTAGGACACACACGCACTAGTTTTGATGCACCCGTTGGATTTTTATAGTTTGTTACAAGAGATTGTGATAATTAAAGGAACATTGTAAATAAATATGTTCTACTATCTATATAAAAATGCAGAATTAGAGGCCATTAGATTTAGCCACATAAATAAATTTCTATTAGTCATACATATAAGCATCATTATATCTTTATTTTGAGATAAGAAACATTTACACCCTCACAGTGCAGACCTTGGAACATGCTAATCGGCCCATAAGTGACAGATATACACTTGTGTGACAAACAAGTTTACACCAATCAGCTTCTCTGCATGCTCCAAGCTCTCTCCAAAAAACAATAATAAAAAAAGTGGAACAAAAAAAAATGAAGTTGATTTGAACAAGAAACATATTTGTGCATTATCTATACTAAGTATTCACTCTTATTGGTTGGAAAGGATTTGTGTTGTGTGTCAGTGAAGAAACGAGCCTTTTCTTACAATAAAACTGTGCTACATTTTTAAAAGACCCTATTTCATGTGAAACATAAATTATGTCACTGTAGCTTTAATTAATTTCTTTGCACAGCTGAGTGTTGAGATGAGTTGCCATGTTTGGGATAAGTACTTTGACTGTTTACTGTGGTTGTGTAACTACTAAAGTCCAGCAGATACAGGCAGGCTGCTTCCTGCTGTGTCCAATTACAGCCTGCCCCACCTGGTAATATGACAGCAGAGTGCAAACATGTATTAAATGAGCTCTTTGCGTACACTGCGTTGAAAGCTCAGTGTCAGCATTACATCATCCAAAGAGCTTAGTCTGGAGCCTCAGCCCAAGAAGAAGGGCAGATAAACTTCCCAACATGAACCCCCAGGTGTAGAATAGAGAAACTCTTCATGTATTTAATGAATCTTTATCAGTCTGTAGAGACAGCAGCCTGAACCCTTATCTACTACTGAGGTCCATGCTGCATTGTTCTGCTAATCCTTGTGCTGGGTAGGATTGATGTCAGTTCTGAGCCTTCAGCTTTACTTGCTGCCTGCCCAGTTCCAACCATTGCTCTTATAGCCATGTAAATGCAAGGAAGGTGATAAAAGCTATGGATTCTAAAAAAAAGCAGCGCTATTCAGGGATCAACTTTTTAATAATCATTTCTCAGCTTCCATTGTCTCCTAATCCAGTATTGGTCTGTTCTAAGCCCCTAGCAGTAATCCCTTTAAAGGGGTCATTAAACAGTTTGAGATTGTAATATAAAATATTTAATTACATGTAAAAAAAAACAAAGACACTTTGCAATATATTTGTATTATTTATTTTGTTATAATGTAAGTGCGAACGTGTCTTAAAGTGAAGGTCAGTTTTCACGTGAAAGTGCCTGGTTTTCATTCATGAAAATTGACATGGCACCGTATTTTAAAAATACTTACCTTGTTCTTCTGAAACGCTGGATCGCCGTTCTGAAACGATGCCCCGCCTGCTTCTTCCTGCTTTACTTACCCAGCAATGACGAAACCGGCTTCCTCCAATCACGGCGTTGCCTCAGGCAATTATTACCCCGGGGGGGAAGCCGTGATTGGAGGATTCCGGAATCGTCATTGCTGACGTATGAAGAGGCTTGCAACGGATTGGTGAAGCACTGGAGCGACTTCAAGAAGAATAGGTAAGTATATTTAAAAAAAAACGACTGAAATTTCAAATTTTCAAGAATGAAAGTGCCCTTGTTTTTAATAGTTTTTTTAAAACCCGGGCACTTTCACATGAAATTGACCTTCACTTTAAGGACTGTATGACAGCAGTGCTTGCCACAATGTATAACACCACTGTTATATATTGCTCAAGGCACATGCACACTCCTGAGTCTACCTAGGTATTCTGTCATAGAAAATACCTGTTTCAACAAAGCATACCAGGAGAAAGATGTACATGGAACGTTTCTTAAAATTCTATTTGAATTATGAAACTTTAAGAAATTAAAATAATACTTAAATATGAGGAAAAGGTTATGACACTGAGAACCTGTCCACATGTTTTTTGAGCCTCTGGCACAGCATCGACTGGCAGAATTTACCACAGCAGGAGCAAATGTTTGTGCAGCCTGCCCCATACTTTCATGTAGCCAACTGCACACGAGCAGGGCCTGTCAGTCATCCCAAATGAAAGATGTTGTGTTGCTTGACATACACAACCTCTGTGGTTGTGGGCATGTTAAGAAGCCCCAAAGCTGCTTACACAGCTTCATAAATGGGGGGGGGGGGGGGGGGGGCAAAGGATTAAAAGGAAGTAACATCTTTAAAAATATAGAAATACATTCATATTAAAAACAAAATTATCTTCTGTGCCGATTTTCAAAAATAGATTTACAAAGCCACTAACCTGAAGAAAAATACCACTGTGCAATAATAAAGCCATGTAATTATCATTCTTACTAATCCTATTCATTATAATGTGTTGACAACTTATAGAGCAATTCACTATAAGGTTATTACAAATGATGCCTAACAGGATTACTGTTTTATAGGAAATCGTCAGCTGGCCAATGCAATGAGAAAATAAATTCACCATTATCTGGATCCTATATTGCCATATACTTCCTTTATAAAACCGAGCTAAAGCTTTTGCTGGGTACTGGTTGTTAAAATATGATTCACCCCCAGGGCTGAATGTTTCCAGTCAGATCCTGTTTATATAACTATAGGTTAGTATGAGCACTGACATGGTTCAGGACGTAGTCCCCTGCTCATTGTATGACAACTTGAGATAATGTAAGTGAAAAATGCTGGAGACTGACAGGTGCGCTGCACTGGGAAACGTACAGTTTAACTTAAAGGGACAGTATACACTCATTTTCATATAACTGCATGTAATAGACACTACTATAAAGAATAAGATGCACAGATACTGATATAAAAATCCAGTATAAAATGGTTTAAAAACCTTACTTAGTTAGAAGCTGTCAGTTTGGCTCTGTTGAAAAGGTAGCTGGAAAGCCCACTGCAAGTGGGAAATAAGACACTCCCCCCTCCCCCTTATTTTGCATATGAAAAGACCCTTTACACAAACAGGAGCAAGCTGGAGTAGGTATCTGATGTATTCTCCTAAAACGTTGGGGCTTGGTTAGGAGTCTGAAAATCAGAGCAATGTTATTTAAAAATAAGCAAAAGTATACATTTATTTAAAAAACAACAACTTTATGGGCTATATAAATAGATCATCTACAAAACATTTATGCAAAGAAAAAAATGAGTGTATATTAGTATAAAATGTTTAATTATGTGTAGAAAAAAACTTTGACATATACTTTTTTTTTTTAGTTTTCATCCATATTTTGTAATATAAGTCTGAAAAATAACAGACAGACAACTGAAGGCTTCGCAAGCCTAGCCCTGTCACATAGCCGTCTCTAATTTGCTCCAGCAGAGCTTATCAGATGAGTTACTGCATAACAATGGCTATTTTGCTAGCATAATTATGGTGGCAAACCTTGTCTATTTCAGTGACAAGAGGTGGGTGGAATGTGGCTACTGAATAACACTTGCAGCAAACAAGGTCTTATTGAATTCAAAAACATTTTCAAACTCACTATGCAGAAAACTCTTGGATTAAAATGTTTCAATGCTTGGGGCTCCTGAGTGTGTCTTTTTTACCTATGTGTTTTCAACTCCTTCACTGTTCAGCATTACAAAAAAAAAAAATATTAAAAAACACACACCCCTATTTAAAGGGACATTCTTGCCTACTAATAATTCTCATAAGCTGATCCATTTAGAAAGTTTTGGATCTTTTCTATTTTATTTGCAATTGAGAGGCCTTTCACTTTCACTGTCTCCCCCCATACTGTGTAGTGTTATGCATTTAAATTAATAAAAATCCTCTCTGGCCCTTTTATCCTCATTGTGCTGTTTAGGTTCAGGGTGAGTTGTATGAACGGAATAAATGTGATTTGGTGTCCCCAAGGAAAGTAAACCACAGTATTTTTCTATAGAAACAAAAGCTGGCAGGTCTTTTCTGTAACCATCAGAAAGTCTGATTAGAATTCCATTGATGTGGCAAATTCTTTGCAAATTGTTTATTTTTAGTTCAGCTGTCTTTGTGCTTGTGCCCGCATGTTATGTTCTGCTTGGATACTTGACCTTATCAGCTGTATGAGACGTCCTTTCTCTCTTAGCCACTCTAGTTGGACTGCTGAGTCAGAACAAGTATGGGATCCAAACCCCCCTCCTTTCATACAAAATAAGGATGACTGTTCCTGAAGACAGAGCTTTCATTATGGTCCAAGGGGGGTGGTGAAAACCATTGGCATTGGTGCACTGGTCTCTTGTTCAGTTCTATGCACAACTAACGGGCAAATATCCCATCAAATGTGATATCACAGATTACCAGTGTATCTGTTAATTATCAGTGATTTTAATTTGAAAAGCAGATTTTCATATGCTGAATATAATTGCATTTTGGGGCAAATTTATGAAACTGCAAATGGGCCTATTTGTTGCAGACTCGGCCAGCTGTAGTTTAAGACCACTGCTTCAGAACCTCTCTGCCACCTCAAGGGCAGCACACAGACTGATCCAAGCATAGTGATTGGCAGGACCTGCTCTTGTGCAATTGTTTGAGAGCAGGGGGCAGCATTGCTCAAATAATTTGACCTCAAATTCTGGGTGTGAAGGATAAATGTACACATTACAAATAATGCTTAAAAAAAGCCACCAAAGATTTTTCTTGGTTTCTGTCTTCAGGCATTTAGTCTGGATTTCAAATGATTAGTAGATTTTTTTTTTCTTCTGACAAATTTCAAAGTCATGTGACAGCTATCAGCCAATTACAAAGCATATATACTATAAATTCATACACATGCTCAGTAGGAATTGGAGCCGCAGAAAATGCACAAATAAAATGATTTGATAATGAGAGTAAATTGGAAAGTTGTTTAAAATTGCTGCTCTATCTGAATCATGAAAGTTTAGTTTTGACTTAGTGTCTTTTCGTCTTAGTCTTAGTGTCTCTACTAAATAAACTACCGGACTGTACAAAGATCGCCAGTCTTTTCTTGCATATGCTTTATAGAAAATGTCATTATCCTTCTCGATACTTTTGAACTAATATTGATACTGAGCTGTGTTCCCCTCTTATACTATTAAGTAGCTCATTGTCTGCATGTGGCTATTGCCTAGCACTCTGTTTTGTATCACCTCCCAGTAATAGTACATGTAACAGTCTGATAGGGTTACAGCCTTGTCCTGGAACAAGTGTTTCATCAGCAGAATCCCTTCCCTTGCTCCTCTGGGTGTGAAGCTAAAGCTGAGATAACGTAGTCAACGTGTTGCTGTATGTTCAGAAGGTCAGCTGACAGCACAGATTCTATAAAGTCTGCTGGTTTGTGTGTAACTTGTGTGCAGTGATCTCTGTGCTGAATACAAACCAACCACTGGCACGTAACTACCCTGATAAAGGGAGATTGTACCAATTATGACTGCGCTTATGAAAGAACACTGATTAGATATGTTTGTAAAAACATTTAAAGGGACACTGTAGTCACAAATTAATTGATCAAATTTCAAAAGTATACATTGTAATAAAGACTTTATCAATGCACATCACGTTTCAAATACTTAGCGTGTTTAATATATTAGTTAAAGGGACAGTTTAATCAAAAATGTTCTCCATTTTAATTTGTTCCCAATGATCCACTTTACCTGCTGGAGTGTATTTAATTGTTTACAAGTAGCTCCTTTACCCTTATATTGGCATTTGAAATAGTTGATTTAGCATGTATCCCCACCTATTCTAAAAGTTTGTGGCCGCAGGTCCAAGCTATAGATAAGCTTTGTAAACACAGCCAGCAGAAGAAATTACACTCCCAGTGGGATATAGCAGAGATAAGGTAATAAAATGTTGATTTTTCCATTGTTCTCTCCAAGTACTGGTGATTGTTTTAAGGACAGATATAAGATAAAGAAGCAGGTATATTTACACAATGTGATACAGTAATGAGATCTGATTATACCTACAGATATAAGATACAGACACATGTATATGTACACAATGTGATACAGTAATGAGATCTGATTATACCTACAGATATAAGATAAAGACACATGTATATGTACACAATGTGATAATGTAATGAGATCTGATTATACCTACAGATATAAGATAAAGACACATGTATATGTACACAATGTGATAAAGTAATGAGATCTGATTATACCTACAGATATAAGATAAAGAAGCATGTATATGTACACAATGTGTTGCAGTAATGAGATCTGATTATACCTACAGATATAAGATAAAGACACATGTATATGTACACAATGTGATACAGTAATGAGATCTGATTATACCTACAGATATAAGATAAAGACACATGTATATGTACACAATGTGATAAAGTAATGAGATCTGATTATACCTACAGATATAAGATAAAGACACATGTATATGTACACAATGTGATACAGTAATGAGAACTGATTATACCTACAGATATAAGATAAACACACATGTATATGTACACAATGTGATAAAGTAATGAGATCTGATTATACCTACAGATATAAGATACAGACACATGTATATGTACACAATGTGATAAAGTAATGAGATCTGATTATACCTACAGATATAAGATAAACACACATGTATATGTACACAATGTGATAAAGTAATGAGATCTGATTATACCTACAGATATAAGATACAGACACATGTATATGTACACAGTGTGATACAGTAATGAGAACTGATTATACCTACAGATATAAGATACAGGCACATGTATATGTACACAATGTGATAAAGTAATGAGATCTGATTATACCTACAGATATAAGATACAGACACATGTATATGTGCACAATGTGATAAAGTAATGAGATCTGATTATACCTGCAGATATAAGATACAGACACATGTATATGTGCACAATGTGATAAAGTAATGAGATCTGATTATACCTGCAGATATAAGATACAGACACATGAATATGTACATAATGTGATACAGTAATGAGATTTGATTATACCTACAGATATAAGATACAGACACATGTATATGTACACAATGTGATAAAGTAATGAGATCTGATTATACCTACAGATATAAGATACAGACACATGTATATGTACACAGTGTGATAAAGTAATGAGATCTGATTATACCTACAGATATAAGATACAGACACATGTATATGTACACAGTGTGATAAAGTAATGAGATCTGATTATACCTACAGATATAAGATACAGACACATGTATATGTACACAATGTGATACAGTGATGAGATCTGATTATACCTACAAGCTCAACCCATTTTATTAGGTTGTGGCTTAAAAACACAAAATCATAGCTTTAATAAACACAAATAAACCTTAAAAAGTGAATTTTCATACTTTTTTACCCCGCAGTTGGTAAAAAAAGCAATTGTAAACACATTAAGGGAAAAACTATTTTACAGTATACTGGCCCTTTAATGAAATTCCAATTTTTCCAAACCCACTAACTATCTGGGCGTTACCGATTTCCAATAGGTGCTGACAACTGCAGTTGGAAGATGGCGACTATTCGACGCGATGCGCATGGGCGAGATGCGAAAAGTCATACAATACGTCACCTTCTTATTTTCACTTTCGGCTGACGGAGACCCGCTCTACACTGTCCCGCTATATGCGCATGCGATAATACTCAAAAATGCACATGCGTAGTTTGACGCAAGACTATTCTAATGAGATGCAAATACTCGCTATCCGATTGGTGAGTGTGTTATACCGTCTCCAGCCCATATTTGAGGGCTGGATGAAGTGATGTCATGCATATGAAATAAAAGCGGATTTTATTAATAAATGGAGCTTTGTTTCAACAACTCAATAAGGTAGATTAGCTTTGTGTACTAATTGTAATTGAAATATGTTCCGTTTTGCATATAATTAACAAAATTTAGTAATCCTTTAAGTAAAAACTGCTTAAATGTAAGTAAAACGAACAGGAAGAGCATACCTAGGTATCCTCTGTTTACTGTCAGACATCTTCAATGTAATTTGCCTGACAAAAAGTAACATGCTGAGACCAATATATAACTTGGTTAAATTCTTATCATTATTATAAAATATTATCCAGTGAAGCAGCTTTATTGAGCACAATATATATATATAATTATTGGCTATATTTTAAAACGCATTCAGATTCAAGCTCAGACAGATTAACATTACATGTGCTGGAAGTAGATCTATTTGCAGGACGTTGCAGACCTCTATGGCAGCAGAACAGTTAAATCTTGGTAGCTTATTTTTTTTCATCCTATTATTTTCTAGGTCTCCGTCTCTGTCCTTTTCCTCTGCTGAAGGAAATTACTTAAAGCTGTGCCAGTATCTGATTCTGGGGTTTTAACGATGGGCTAATTAGTTGTCTTAATTGGAACGTGTCACATGCCAGCAGAGGATGACACTAGAGCAGAGATAATTTAGTCAGGGTTGCATGTGATAACGCTATAGATTAACCCCTTCACTGGCTGAGTAGCTAAGTGTCATTTCTGGTTCTCTGATTCATTGTTTTGTTCTAGGAGGATACATGTACAGCTATAGCATCTACTGGGGTGAAACAATATGCAAAATAGAACATTAACCCTATCACTGCCTGGGAGAAAAAAAGATGGCACAATTAGAATTCTTGGAGTGATGCTTAACAAGAAGGCATAAAAAACAATGGGTTACAATAAATAGGGGGTCACATCCTGATTAAGCCAGGAAAGTATGTTGCTGGAGTAGCAGTTCTACTGGTGGGGTCAGCATGGGTTGGGGTGGTGTTGGGTGGTTTGTGTCTGGGGCTAGGTAGTCAGGGGGCAGATAAAGCAGAATAAACTATGACAGGGAGGAGATATTTTTTCCCACCTCCTCAGTATAATGGTGGTGCAACCTGAAAGATTGGGATGGCTTTGTATCCAGTGCACCCCTATAGAACTGCCACTGTGGGGGGCAGCTGGCAACTCTCCCCTATAGATTCAGCCAAGATAAAAATGTGATGTGCGCAAAAATCAGCGTCGCCATTTTTTCTCAAATCGTGCTATCACAAACCCGGCACAGCACACAAGTTACGCGTTTAGATTTTACACGGTGTGCACAGTTTTTACTCCCATAGACTAACATAGAACTGGCGTTGGCAGTCGGTATCGCACGGGCAGTGCATGAACTTACACGTGCAGAATGGATATATTTTACTCCAGTTTCAACTCGCAAACACATAGGCAGGCGCAGCAACCCTTGTGCACAGTAGAAAAAAACACCTATTGCATGCGCAACTCACATACATTTCAGGCGCACATATCAAACATTTAACCATTGCATGGCCACTTAATAAATGAAACCAGTATCCACCCTCTGCAAGTGTGTTAAACCAATCCCAAACAGCAAAACCTCACATCTGCAGCCTTAAAACACCTAACAGAGAATGCACACCCTAATTACCCACCTTGATTCCCTTGCTGTTTATGAGACATGAGAGGGATTGTTTGGAAACGCACCATTTTAATTTTTACGTGTGAAGTCTACACAAACACTCCCACTCTTTGATCTCCAATTACGCGTGCAATGTACTGGCGACGCCAGAAATGTGTAGTTGCACACTTTTCTGAACATCACCAGTTTGGCCTACTTGCGCCAGTATATCATATGGTGGCGTGTGCTATGTGATTCACTCAATGTGCAAGGTGATCTTATGGGCGGCATGGGTTTCAGCAGTTGCGCTGATACTTACGTGAAATATGTGATTGCGCCATAGATTTACAGTAATAAAAGGGAAAGATAGCAGTGCAGAATCTGTGGGCGCTCTACAAATAAATTATACTAATAATAAAGCTACATTTATAAGCTTCAAAAGTGTTGTACTCCCTAAAATGCCAAGTAAACCAAAGACTTCACCAGTACTGGCACCGTTCAACAGATAAACCACTTAAGCTAATTTTGTATTTATCTGGGTTTCTGTGGACCCCTTGGATTTCTGGGATTGGATTATGTTTGGCAAAGATATTTAAAGTTTTGACTATATATCTAGATGGGATCAACGTGATAATCCAAAAAAAAAAAAATGGATTTGCAGATATTGAGGGGGGAGCATAAATTCTGGATTTAGAAATATCAGCCACTGTGTTATCAGGTTGTGTTGTATTATAACTTTGAACAGGAAGCAATTCCTTCTATAAAGATGTCAGTGTATAGAATGTGTTGTTTTTACATACCGTGTTTTTTCATTCTCTAGAGAGATTCGGAGTATTACGCAGCAGTGTCTGTCTATACACAATACATAATTGTGGATGAATGTTAAACCATAATTAGATAACAAATTGGGCACCTTGGGATTTCAGTGACAGTCTACAAGTAATGCAAGGTTTCACTTGTCTGTAGGATGTCACTGGAATCAGGCAATTTGTACATTGTCATGGCTAGGGAACTGCAAAACTACATAGACACTAACTTTGTTCTGTTAGTGTTTTGTTGCTATGCAGGGTGTAGCTAGGAAAGATAGCAGTGTGTATTATTTGTGGTAAATCAGACACGTCTAAAGACACATTACAGTCCCAATCACAATGTAATATAGCCTTTATGGCAAGGGTCAACACATCTGTATAAAATCTACAAGCCAGTAAGAATATTTAGTAGCAAGAGTGGCATTTGTATACAGATATATGGAGAATAAACCAAAAAGTTTGGTACCAGGGGTAAAATTCTAGGAGCCAGTCTCGCTTTAAAGGGACATAAAACCCAAACCTTTTCTTTCCTGATTCAGATAGATTAAACAATAAAAAAAATCCAATTTACTTCTATTATCTAATTTGCTTCATTCTCTTGTTATTCTTTTATTAAGGAGCAGCAAAGCAGTACTGGGAGTTAGCTGACAGCCAATAAAAAGACGCATATCCGTGCAGCCACCAATAAGCAGCTTCTGAGCCTACCTAGATATACTTTTCAGTAAAGGATAGAAAGAGAACTAAACAAATTAGACACTAGAAATAAACTAGAAAGTTGTTTGAAGTTACATTTTCTATCTGAATCATGAAAGAAAGAAAAATAGGTTTCATGTCCGAACTCACACAATTTGTCATTCAAATAAAAGAACAGCATTTAAAGGGACAGTGTTTCCTAAATGTTGTTCCTCTTTAATTTGTTTCCAATGATCAATTTTACCTGCTGGAGTGTATTGTAGTGTACAACTGCAACAAAATGGTTACCGTTAGCCATGCTATTACTTTTGTTTTTTCTCCTGTGCCTGCATCTTTTTTTAGAGCTGTTTTTAGTTGCTGTTTATAAACAGCTAATTTATCTTTATTTTGGTAATTGAAGTAGCTGATTTTGCCTGTGATATCCATACATATACTGAATGCTTATGTACTTTAAGGGACAGTAAAGTCATAACTAGACATTCACAATTCAGACATACACTTTTAAACAACTTATCAAGTTACTTCTATTGTTTAATTTGCTTTGTTCTCTTGTTATCCTTTGCTGAAAGGTTTATCTAGGTAAGGTCAGGAGCAGCAAAGAACCTAGGTTTTAGCTGCTGATTGGTGGCTGCATATATATATAATCATTCAATGTTGAAGAGATACCTAGGTAGGTGTATGTAGCACTAAATGGGAAGAAATAGTGCTGCCATATAGGCCACTTGTAGATGGATAACATTGTTACAAAACTGCTGACATGTAGTGCTCCAGACTAATGCACGCTCCTGAGCTTACATGCCTGATTTTCAACAAAAGATACCAAGAGAACAAGGAACAAAATAATGTAAATTAATTTGAAAAATGTATTTCAGTTTTATGAATTTCACATATATTGTAGTAGGTTAGTGACTGATGTAACAGGTTCCTTCTCACTAACCAAAAACTGTGTGATATCCCCCCCCCCCCCCAGTTCTGTGTGGGATCTATAACCCAAATAAAGATATAACACATTTTATGAATTGCAGCCCTCTCTAGCCACTAAAGAGTTAAGTCTGACAGAAATGATTGCTTGCAATTACAATTATTTCCTCTTGTGTCCCATGATATATTGAACTTGTGTGATGCAATAATGTGTGGCAATAATTAATCACTTTACTGAGTGATTGGGCTAAACATATCGTGAGACCTATTAGACCTTTTTGGCTTTAGCTTTTTATAATGTTTTGATTTTATTGTTAAAGAGACAATACCCTCAACATTTAATTTCCCACAGAATATTTAATTCAAACAAACTTTCCAATGTATTTTCTTTACCTGTAATTTATCTCTAAAAAAATGTCACAATGGAGAGCATTGTGCAGGGACCAGAACCCTGACTCTGCAACATTCTGCATAGTGATTACTTGATCACAGCACCCAGATTTTTTAAATCCCTCTACTGGGACCTAGCTTGATCTGGTGAGCCATTGACAAAAGGCATATCTCTGTAGCCACCAATTATCAGTTAGCTCACAGTAGTGCTTTGCTGCACCTACCTAGGTATGTTTTTTAAATAAAGAATACAAGAAAATTAAGTGAATTTCAGTAAACTGAAAACTCACTTAAATGACATGTTAAAGTTTCATTTGAGTTTCTTGTCCCTTAAGCCTTTTATCCCATAAAATTAAATGTTTGAAATAATTTCCCGACTTGACTACTGCAATAACCCACTCGCTGGCCTTCCTCAGTCCGAGCCTCTCCCTCCTTCAAACCTTTCTAAATGCCACTGCCAGGCTGATCCACCTTTCCCGTTGCTCTGTATCTTCTGCAATTCTCTGCGAGTCCCTTCATTGGCTCCCCATACACAGCAGAATTAAATTCAAAATCCTCACCCTTACATACAAAGCTCTCACCAACGCCGCTCCCCTCTACCTATCCTCTCTAATAAACAAGTATTCTCCAGCCCGTCCACTAAGATCCAACAATGACCTACTCCTTGCATCCGCGACTATCACCTCCTCTCATGCTAGACTGCAGGACTTCTGTCGTGCAGCACCTACCCTCTGGAACACTCTCCCTCATGCTGTCACGCTTTGCCCTAATCTTTCTTCCTTTAAATGTTCCCTGAAGACTTTTCTGTTCAGGGAAGCCGACCACCCAACTCAATAATAAATTAATTTCACTTACCTAATATTTCCCTCATCTAACTCTGTATTAACATCTTTATCAACCTTGCAGTCCTCACTTCCTGTTTCTCAACCTCCTACCCTTCTAGATTGTAAGTTCCCACGGGAATAGGACCATCAATTCCTCCTGTATGTGTTTGTAAATTTTGTCCTGTATCTTACACATTTTATATCATTGTTTTATTTAAATGAATTGTACTATGAACAGCGCTGCAGAATATGTTGGTGCTTCATACATAAAGTATAATAATAATAGTAATAACTGTCATGCTGTTTGCAAAATATGCATTGTTGTGCAGTTCATGGGCTTATCTCTTGAAAAAGTCTCTTTAGCTTATATTCTTTGCTGTGGCTAGCTGGTAATTGATGACTACAGACCTATGAATTTTCTCATTTTCTCACCAGATTTATGCTGCTGGATCCCAGTAATACATTCTTACTCTGCAGCTGAGTTTAACTATGTGCTTAACCCCAGTTGCAGTGGTTAAATCCATAGCTATATGCAAGCAGTAGTGCAATAATAAAATGCAACATATTAAAGCATTCACTGCACTTTTACTTCTCCTTAAAGGAACAGTGTACTGTAAAATTGTTTTTCCATTTCCAATGATTTAGTATATCAGCTGGGATTGCTTTATATTTATTTGTGTATAAGAAATAGCTGTTTTTTTACCACAACCCATCAAAATGGATAGAGTTTTCAGGGCAAATCTGATTTCATTATGTTATCACTTTCTGTACACACACATGCTTCCTTAGCTAACATATGTCTGTAAACCAAAGCCCAATGGAAGATTAACATTTTAATACTTAACAACCCATTAAAATGGATTGAGCTTTCAGGGCAAATCTGATTTCATTATGTTATCACTTTCTGTACACACACATGCTTCCTTAGCTAACATATGTCTGTAAACCAAAGCCCAATGGAAGATTAACATTTTAATACTTAACTCTTCTACACCCCACTGGTAGTGTAATTTCCTCTGCTGGCTGTGTTTAGACAGCTTTTCCATAGTCAATACTTAAGTACAGAAACTTTCAGTAAAGGTAGGGATACCGCATGCTATTTCAAATGCTAAAATAAAGGTAAAGGAGCTATTTGTAAACTATTTAATAAACTCACTCAGGTAAAATAGTTCACTGCGGACACATTAAAGGGGAGAAACATTTATGGCAAACAGTCCCTTTTATAAATATTATTTGTTACAAAAACACAAACCATTTCCATTTGTGACAGCGTATGGGTGATGTGATAACCGACTGGACCCTTAGACAAAAAAAGGTGGTTTGAGCTGCTGATCTGAGGTTTCTCTGTTAGTCAAGCGGCAGAATCATTTCTAGCTTTAATCAGTGTCACATGAGCTGCACTAATGATCGCACGTGATTTACTAGGACATGCTCTCCGAAAAAGCTACTAAACTTGTCTTCATCAGAGAAACTGATGTTAGCTCACAGCCCGCAAAGTGCCACAGTACAGCAATTTTTTTTCTACCTTGTTTAAATTTCAGGCTTTAAGTAAAACTTGCTTTAACAGGAAATTCTTATCAACATAAATAACATGAGTTTCCAAAATTGTTCTCTCTGCATTTGAACAATTGTACATAAATATATTTTTATTTCCTTTCAGAAAGCGAGCTTTGCCTCTTTGATAAGGCTGATTTTGTGACATACTCGCATCACTCTTTGAAACTGACAACTTTAAACAAAATGTCAGACTTTATACCATTTGTCATAGGAAAAGCAGACTCTAAATAGCAATGTACCCTAAAGAATGGCTGGTTTGTTTGTTTTTAAATTGTATTATTTGTTTCCATAAACAAAGTGACTGATATCTACAGTATGTTATTTACATTTTTTTTATGTTTTCAAAACATTACCCTGTTGTTAGTTGGTAAACATTTTTTGTTATAGTAGTGTACGTGAAAGACAATTTACTCTCCAAATCATAAAATATCAACTTTTTAAGGGAGATTATCAGTTAGGGACAATTAAGAAGGTTTTTTATAAAATACAAAAACAATACTGCAGTATCAGTTTAGTATAATGAACAACTAGTGGGAATTAAAAGGGATACAATTATCAAAATCAAGATGTGTTGGGGAATAGGGGCAACTTGTTTTGTCGGTACTTCTCTACAGCAAATGGCACACAATTGGTTCTACTACACAGGCACCGTGCACAAGCATCTTCAGTGCCAGTCACATGGTCTTGAAAAAAACATAAATGGTAAATATTGATTTTATGTCCCTTTAAGTGATATTGGTGTCTTTTAAATAGACTACATTTGTAGAACACGTGTTGGTGGTCTACAAAAACCTGTTATAACCAGTCTTCCTTTCACTGTGTGTGATACTAGTTGGGAGATAACCTGTTTAACCAAACAAAGGTTTTCATAAGAGAATTTACCTGTACAAGCTGTTGCAGGGTCACTGCCCTGTGTGTGGGGATCTGGAGGATAGGGCAGAGGTCTTGCTGTTTGTTTTCTATCAGCTTCTTTTTTCCTGCTCATCATTTCTTATTGTCTTCTTGTTCACAAGCCATAACCTTGTGTGAAGTTTGCTGTGCTATTGTGACATTGATACTGTTAGAAGGCCAGGTGGCCCTAGAGTGTGTCTGATCCTGCAGTTCTTGTGATGAGATGCAGGTAATCCTCTGCTAAGGGTCACTCTCAACCTTAAAGGGACAGTATACACCAATTTTTATATAACTGCATGTAATATACGCTACTATAAAGAAGAATATGCACAGATACCGATCTAAAAATCAAGTATTAAAACTTTTAAATACTTAGAAGCTCCCAGTTTAGCACTGTTAATGAGGTTAGGCTGGAACACCCACTGAAATAGCCTGGGAAAACAGGACGAGCAGACTCTCCACCCTACCCCGCATCTTAAAAGACCCATTAGACAAACAGGAGCCAGCAGTACTGTAGACATCAGTATACATCTACATTTTTGGGGATGGCTAGGAGTCTGGAAAAGACTATATATTTACATTTACATAAACACTGCCAGATGGGCTGTATAAATGGATCATCTACAAAACATTTATGCAAAGAAAAATCTAATGTACAATATCCCTTTAAAGTGACAGGAAACCCAAAATGTTTCTTGTAATATTCAGATACAGCATACAATTTACGTCTATTATTACAGTTTGCTTCATTCTCTCTATCTTTTGTGAAGGAGCAGCAATGCACTACTGGGAGCTTGCTGAACACATCGGGTGAGTCAATGAAAAGAGGCATCGCTGTGCAGCCACCAATCAGCAGCTAGCAGCTAGAAATGCTTTTTTGCTCTTGAGCTTACCTAGGATCGCATTTCAACAAAGGATATCAAGTGAACAAAGCAAATTAGATCATAGAAGTTAATTCAAATTGTATGCTCTAGTCTGTATGACTCGTTAAAGACACGTTTGGGGTTTCATGTCCCTTTAATTTATCAATACTTAAAGGGACATACATGCTGTAAAGTGATCTTGAGAATAAGATGCAGATGTATTTTTAAATATGATATTGCTTGTTTACATTACTGTCTTCATGAATTAATATCCACTGCTGGGGTTCCCTTATCTTATCACCTCTGCTGAAGCCAATTAAAGACCGATATAAATGAGTCGTCAGACTGAGCAAACAATGGTGCAGAATGTAGCAGTGTTAGGCTTTTTGAAGTCTGGTGTCTGCAATTTAAATTCTTGTGGGATTTGGAAAGGCTATCATTTTCCGACTTAAACTGCAGAAAAACTTGACAAAATAAATAATAAAAGTATATTACAGTTTCTTTACGACGCATAATTAAACATTTTATATTATGATCTTTCCATGTTTAAAGGGACAGTATTTACCAATTTTCATATAACTGCATGTAAAAGACACTACTATAAAGAAGAAAATGCACAGATACCAATCTATAGATCCACTATAAAACCCTTTAAATACTTAGCACTGTTGATGAGGTTAGGCTGGGACACCTACTGAAAGGGGATAAGAAAGCAGGAAGAGCAGACCCTCCCTTCATATGAAAAGACCCATTAAACAAGCAGGAGCCAGCAAGAGTCTGTAGACGTGGGTCTACATCTTATACTTTGGGGCTTGGTTAGGAGTCTGAAAATCAGCACAATGTTATGAAAAAATAAGCAAAACTATATATCGTACAGTGTCCCTTTAATGTCCCTGCAACTTGTAAATAGGCATCACTGTTGCTCTGTATGGTACCGGCGCAGATTGGTAAGCGCACTCTCATGCATAAGCTTGACTGACAGGCAAGTTGGTGCACATGGTACAGCAGCAATTCTCTAGGTCAGGGCTCGACAAACCCAGGAAGCCACTGGCTCCTAGAATTTAACCCATGACTCCTAACTTTTTGAGTTATACTCCATATATCTATATACAAATGCCACTCCCTAGCTCTTAAAGTATGTGTGGCTCCTAAATATTCTTACTGGCTCCAAATTTAAACAGATCTGTAAGTTGTTTTTACATTGCAAAGAGTGTAAAAACGGAGACTGTACAGCTCCAGCGCAATATTGCATTTTACATATGTCCAATCAGTCACTGCTCTTTTTGCAATAATACAAAATAGTGTAACTTTATTGAAGGCGTTTTATTTACAAATTAGATGCGTTAAAAATGGAATTGTTTAAAATTTAAAATGATTTTGTATTCTGAGTGGGCAATGTCTGTAATTGTAGAATAGAGTTCCTGTAATCCAATCCACTAGATTTTTTTTAGGGTTGTTTCTGTATTCCTCGATGTAACCATGTATTTAGTGAAGTCTTTATTAGTAACAGTTCCTGTCTACAACACGTGCTCTTGGCACAAATCACCTGGATAAAAATAGACTTGGGTCTGGCCGCTAAAAATAACTTTTTGTATATCATTCATAGTGTTCCTTTCACGCCTTCTGTAATATTAAAGGGACATGTTGCTCAAAATTATGATAATGAAAAGTGACTCACAATTTGCATTTGTGACAGTGGTCAATTTTTGAGTTGTGTTGTTGGGCATTGTTGTTACACAATAATATATATTATTTTCGCAAAGGGTTTCATACTATTATCTAATATATCTGACGATGCTCAAGAGCTCAAGAGCAAGGCTAGATTTGCCTACCAGGACTCCAGGAGATGTCTCCGTGGGCTGTAGCAGTTGGGGCTGACTAGCTACAATTTAACGGGGTGGAATCACCTTTTTTTTTTAAGGTCACAAAGTATTTCCTTGTACCTTTTATTTCATAGACCATGTGCCATTTTTAGTTTCCTTCCTTTGAATGTTTTCTAGTGTCTAGTCAAGTCACACTGTTTTGAGTGTCTTCTTCAGATCACACTGGATAATTTTCACATTTTGAAAGGGAGTGATGGATAAAATTGGGTTGCAGGGTGTCTATAAAATAACCATCTGGCATTTTTTTATTACTATTTTTTTTATAAATTATTATAACTTAATTCTGAAAACAAAATATTGGGGGTATGAGTTTCCCAGTAATCATTTTATCGAGCGTGTGCATTCTACAGCCTCAACAGAAAATATTGCTGGTCTTCAAAATTTTCCAGGGCTGCTTTTTGTTCCCTGTACGGCCCTGTTCAGGAGTGTGCATGTCTTAAACACCATGGGCCCCACTTATTAGAGGCATTGTGGCAAACCTGCATTTAAGATTGCACATCAATTGCTTGTGCAGCCGCAACCCTTGCTCTTGTGCAACCAATGGAATGAGAGCAGGACATTTCAATCTTCCTGACTGGATCAGAATAACTTGACTCTGCCATCCTTGAGGTCGTGGAGAAGCTAAATAGCTGCTGTCTTAAAGTGACACTGAACCCAAATTTTTTCTTTCGTGATTCAGATAGGGCATGACATTTTAAGCACCTTTCTAATTTACTCCTATTATCAAATTTTCTTCATTCTCTTGGTTTTTTATTTTAAATGCAAGAATGTAAGTTTCGATGCCGGCCCATTTTTGGTGAACAACCTGGGTTGTCCTTGCTGATTAGTGGATAAATTCATCCACCAATAAGAAAGTGCTGTCCAGAGTGCTATGCCAAAAAAAAAAGCTTGGATGCCTTCTTTTTCAAATAAAGATAGCAAGAGAACAAAGAAAATTGATAATAGGCGTAAATTAGAAAGTTGCTTAAAATTGCATGCTCTATCTGAATTACAAAAGAAAAACAATGGGTTCAGTGTCCATTTAACTAGCGATTTAAGGCCCGCTTACTCTAGCCTTAAGTGCTCGGGCCCCAAAACTGCATAAATGGGGCCCTATATCTATAACATTGTCAAAAACACTGTAGCCAAATAGTGCTCAAGTCATGTACACGCTATTGAACCTACCTCAGTATGCTCTTATGAAAATGAGCTAAACTTCAACAAAGGAGACTAGGAAAGCAAAAATTTGATTACAGGAGTATGTTGGAATTTTTTAATTGTATGATCTGTTTGAATCATTAACGTTTAATGTTGACCAACAAACCACTTAAAAACTAGAACTGGTTTCATGTTGTCAGCAGCTCGTTACTAACAATCAATGCTTGTTAGAACATTACAATCCTATCTTAATATTTCTAATAGGCTCAATATGGGGGGTGATGGGTTTCTGTCCAGAAAACTATTTATTGGACTCATTGTCTCTCTCCAAGGTCCCCTTGTCTGTATTTAGTATTCCGCTTACCACACTGAGACTCGGTTCTTGTTTAATCAGTGTGGTTCTGATTGCTTCCTTGTATCCAAGGGTCGCATCTTGAATTCAGTGTTTTGCATTACAAATACGCTCTCCGGAGACTGGCAGGATTTATGGTTCCATCTGCCACGTCTCGTTACAGCAGGTTTCTGTGTGTGTTTTTTTTTTCCTTTTCTTTTTCAATGAGTTGCATTAACAGGTGAAATATACCCCATGCCAAGGCTGCCCTTGCGAAATAAAGATGAAACTGCGCCAAACATTTGCAAGCAATCATAGCATTCACAAATACAACGCCGACACTTTATTCTTTATACATACATTCCATTCTGTGAATTGTGGCTGCAGAAACCAAACTCCTTGTCTGCATTGAGTGACAGCAAAGATATGTGTTGAGTGCTGGAATGCGTATGTGAATGAGCCCAAATCACACAATCTTTTGACTTTCCAATTTGTTTTAAAAACTTAGTTGTAATAAAACTTAATTACATTAGTGAGGCAAACGGCCTAAGGCTGTATTACATTGGGCTAACTTACAAACACTTCTCATTTCACCCAACAATGTGTCCTTGATCAACATTTATCTCATGCTTGTATCTTGGGTAAAAATAAAAAAATATAGCGAACCCAGGAGTGAGTCAGGCATTCAATTTCTGAACTCAGCTGGTGTGTACACTGATAGTGTATTGTGTGCTTGGATATAAAAGGTTTGCCACAAATGATTTGTACCTTACTCGGGTTTCTGTTGGTTGGTGTTTTGCTTTTTTGTTTTGTTTGTTTGTTTAATGTAAAGTTGGTATTTTTGATAAAAAAAATTGGTGTTCTTCTATTTTTACTGAAGCCAGTAAGCAGTTTTATTTGGTACATTTATTTTAAACATAAGAAGTGAAATATAAAAATATTTGTTATGGCTTCTGTTGTGATAAACTGGGACTAGAAGTAAAATGGACCAGGGAGCCAAGATCTCAAAGATGTAATCTATCTATCTATCTATCTATCTATCTATCTATCTATCTATCTATCTATCTATATATATATATATATATATATATATATATATATATATATATATATATATATATATATATATATATATATATATATATGTCTATCTACTATCTGTGATAAAAATGTTAACCTGTAATCTGAGGTTACAGAACTTATTAACCTCTTAAGGACATATGACGGAATTTTTCCGTCATAAAACAATTGAGCAAACTGAAAGCTGTGTCCTTAAAGGGTTAATATATTCAGAAATACAGGCTGCGTATGTTGAGAAAGGCTAGAGTTGCCATATTGCTGCTTTAAGAGGGGACACGTGAAAAATACATACAGTATGTCAGGATTCTTATAATGGAAATTTATTCAAACATTTCTTTAAACAGTGGCAATATGGGAACCCAAAGAAAGGTAGATCTGTTATATTATAATTAGTGGTAATCAGCTGCTGGATTGTTAAAGGGACAGTATACACTCATTTTCATATAACTGCATGTAAAAGACACTACTATAAAGAATAAGATGCACAGATACTGATATAAAAATCCAGTATAAAACTGTTTAAAAACGTACTTAGAAGCTTTCAGTTTAGCTCTGTTGGAAAGCAAGTGGCAAATAAGACACTCCCCCCCCCCCCCCTTCTTTTGCATATGAAAAGACCCTTTACACAAACAGGAGCAAGCTGGAGAAGGTAGCTGACGGTATTCTCATAAAACTTTGGGGCTTGGTTAGGAGTCTGAAAATCAGAGCAATGTTATTTAAAAATAAGCAAAACTATACATTAATTTAAAAAAAAACTTTATGGGCTATATAAATAGATTATCTACAAAACATTTATGCAAAGAAAAAATGAGTGTATAATGTCCCTTTAAGGACAAAAGGTCACAGTTACTAACTCTATTGCTACAGTATTGCAAAGACAGCCAGTCCAAAAGTTTACCAGTTATTTAAACAAATAAGAATTCAATATCATCTTAAAGGGACATGAAACACAATTTCTTTTCTTGTATTATTCATTTAGAGTGTACATTTTTAAACGTCTCACAGTAGAAACGTGTTGGCTCAAATATAGTAAAAGTGACAAAGTGTACACCTGTACTTTTTATTGATTGGCTGATTCTATATTATGAAGCTGAGGGAGTTCAGAGCTGTAATTTTGCTGTGCTGCAAAATAAATGAAAAGATTTCTGTATTGTAGATCAAGGAATTTTCATGGATTTATTTTTATTTATAATATTCAAGGTATGATCTTTTAACTCCTTGACTGCTAGAGGGTGCAATGCATTGCTAGCAGCCAAAGGGTTAAATACATGAAAATATATCCAAGCTTAAATTTAAATTATTACAGATACAAAAAGATTTATTCTCTTTAAAGTTCAAACCTGGAAATGAGAAATGATCCTTTTATGCGGTAACTGATCTGCATATCTAAAAAAATACATATCTTCTGTATGTTTATCTATGAAGTTTCTATTTTAACCCTTTAAGGACACAGCTTTCAGTTTGCTCAATTGTTTTATGACGGAAAAATTCCGTCATATGTCCTTAAGAGGTTAAACATCTCGTTACTCAGTTGGAGTTTTGTGCTGATGGAAGCAGACTGTTGTCGTTGTTATAAGTACATTCAGATGAAATAAAGAATTTGTGACGGTGCTCGTTGGTGCTAAATAATGGGCTCAGCGGACTCTATACATTCAGGAGAATTAAAAATATTATTATGTATTTATAGTAAACAACCTGCACAAACATAGGTCATTTTGCTAACACAGGTTTTTATCTAATACATTTGTGGGTAAGCCACACACTCTCTAATACGTCTTCATGGCTGATTGTGAATTGACATTGAGTTGGATCAAAAGGGACATGTGATGGCATTTTCAGAGTGTGTCTGTGATCTTGAAATTGGTTACATGACAGAGAATAAAAAAAGCAAGAGACCTTTGAGACACTGATAATGGAATTTCCCTAAATTTTGCATTTAATTTGAATTTTCTTTTTTTTACCATCTGCCACATGCATGTATATAAACATAAAGGATTATACTCCCTTTAAAAATAGCATTAGTAAGAATTTTTCTGTACAAAATGCACCGCTACAGGGACACGAAACCCAAATTTGCTTCAGTCTTTAGCTATCCTTTGTTGAAGAAATAAAAAATGCACATAGGTGAGCCAATCACACGAGGTGGCTATGTGCAGCCACCATTCAGCAGCGGTTGAGCCTATTTAGATATGTTTTTCAACAAAGGATATCAAGAGAATAAAGCAAATTATGTAACAGAAGTAAAATGGAAAGTTGCTTAAAACTGTATTCTCTATCTGAATCATGAAGGGAAAAAAAAATTGTGTTTTATGTCCCTTTAAAGATTATGAAAATTTTGGCAGATAAAGCATCTGATTATTTTGTCTTAAATGACCATTAAATGCAGTAGAATTGTACATAATATATAATAGAAAAAAGACAGCACAATGACACTTTCTTTGAATTTCAAAGGAGTCATAGGGGCTGAATGATCAAGCTCCGAATGAAGCTTGATGCCCCTGTTTCTGCACGAGCCTTTAGGCTCGCCAGAAACAGCAGTTATGGTCTAAAGATCGCTGCTCCCTAACTTGTCCGCCTGATCTGAGGCTGCTGACATCAACCCCTTTGCAAGCGGGGGCGGCATTGCACAAGCAGTTCACTAGAACTGCTTGTGCAATGATAAATGCCAACAGTGTATGCTGTCGGCTTTTATCGATGTGTGCCGGACATGATACGCTACATTGTATCATGTCCGCTCACACTTTAATAAATCGGCCCTATAGATTTTTTTTGGCCTAAGTTTCTTTTCATATTTTCCCTGACCACTGAATCACATGACAGCCATCAGCTAGTGACTCAGACATTTATATGTATAGAGTGTGAACTTTTGCGCATGCTCAGTAGGAGCTGGTGCCTATTTGGGCATATATAAGTAAATTGCAAAGTTTTTAAAAATTACATCCTGTATATGAGTAATGAAAGCATAAATTTGAGTTTTGCATCCCTTTAAGAATGAGCCTATACCCAATTTCTGCATCTATACTAAGGCACAACATTTGAATAGTCTATTAAGCTCTCAGACAAACATACTGTCGTCTTGATAAGTGTACCCCTTTAGAGATTGCTGCAGGTAACCTTGCAAAGCCTGTTACTTCTTTTAACAAAAATAGTATTTAACAAACAAAACCTGACACTTTCCAAATTGAAAGCTTTACAATCAAAACACAGTGCGAAGCCATTGAAGTGCATTTCTACTAAAATATGAGGATACGTCTATAGCTCTTTTGTATCATTACAGAAATATGCAAGGAAAGTGCATTATCATTATGGTAAAATAGGTTTCGATTGCTCAGCCATGTGTTCTCCTTTACTTTAAATCCCATATCATTTATGTTCTCATGTTATTTAGAACATTCTTTCTATCAGCTATAAAATTCTTTTCCACTGTGAAGATTTGCTGTGATGTTGAAGGGACTATTTTTGTAGTCAGACAAAGGAACACTTGATAACACCACAGCAGCTTTCTATCTCTGTACTTAATTATGCCAAGAAAGAACAGACTGGCGGGGAAAGCTAGCGCCCCGGACAGCTGCAGCAGTCAATGAATGAGAACAGCGCATCACCTAACCGAGGAGTGGTAGCAGAACAAAGCTTTGCAGGTCTCTGGGGCCCTTAACTTGGGTCTATAGAAAGAACGTCCCAGAAATACCAATCAGCGCACATTTATATGAAGCAGATCAGTCTGTGATAGGCAATTGGTACTTTATATAAACTAACATAAGGTATTGTGGCTTTTGTACCAAACAGTATCTGCTGTGAAATGTTAGGATTTTGTTGTTTATCTTTCAATATACTTTAGTTTCAATAGCTTTTGATATTTTTTTTTTCTTAAAGTTAATTTTTTTTAAAGGGCTATGAAAGTCAAAATTAAAATTTTAAAGGGACATTGTACACTAGATTTTTGTTTGCATAAATGTTTTGTAGATGATCCATTTATATAGCCCATCTGGGAGTTTTTTTTGTAACCATGTATAATTTTGCTTAATTTTAATAAAATTGTGCTGGTTTTCAGACTCCTAACCAAGCCCCACAGTGTCAGATGTATACTGATGTCTACAGACTCCTGCTTCCTCCTGTTTATGTTATCTGTCTTTTCATATGCAGGGGAGGGGGTAGGGAGTGTCAGCCCCTTTCAGTGGGTGTCTCAGTCAACCTAATCAACAGTGCTAAACTGGAAGCTTCTAAGTATTGAAAAGTTTTATACTGGGTTTTTAGATCAGTATCTGTGCATACTTTTCTTTATAGTAGTGTCTATTACATGCAGTTATATGAACATAGGTGTATACTGTCCCTTCAGAGAGAGTGCACAATTATTATTTTTAATAATTTTTTTTTTTTTTTCTGACTTTTATGGAGGCGATCACAATCTTTTAGAAAAATGTAGCTAATGATTATTAACAATAAAACAACCCTAAAGTCTATGTGGATTATTGTAGATAAATAATTTGATACATTTTTTTAAAAAAAAATGTTTTCTAAAGGATTATAATCAATCCCTATATGTATTACGGTTGTTAAATACTTGCTAGACTTAATGATGTATTCAAAGCAAAGATTAGCCTTAGAATAATATGCAGTTTACAATTATTTTAGTTGTGTAGATTTAGTTTCTATAAAGTAATTAGGTGCCGCCATGTTTGAACTAGTTTTCTATTTATTTGTGTTTCTGCAAGCAAGATTGTGTGGAATCCTTTTTAAAGGGACATACTGCAGAGGTTTAGATACAAGGTAATCACAAAGGTAAAAAGTCTATTAATGTAACTGTTGGTTATGCAAAACTGGGCAATGAGTAAAAAAGGGATTATCTATATTTTTAAACAATAAAAAAATGTTTTTTAATCTGTCACTTATTGTCATCAGCAGGAAAGGTAAATAAGGGGAAAACTCAATTTCAAACATGGCAGTGCCCATTACTTTATAGAAACTCAGTGGAATTTAGAAAACCAACAATGTTCAAGAGTTAAAGTACAGGAAAATTGGACAAAATAAATAATGAAAGTATATTGCAAAGTTTTTTTTTAACTACACATAATTTAACATTTTATATTACAATCTCATAAACTTTAAGTTGACCTCTTTCTCCTGGTATCCATTGTTGAAACTTAGCACAATGAAGGCATGCTGATGTAGGCTCAGGAGTGTGCAAATGTCTTGAACACTATGGGGCCTATTATTAAGCTCTGTATGGAGCTTGAAGGGCTCTGTTTATGGCGAGCCTTCAGGCTCGCCAGAAACACCAGTTATGAAGCAGCGGTCTAAAGATCGCTGCTCCATAACCTGTCCGTCTGCTCTGAGGAGGCGGACAGAGATCACGGGAAATCAACCCGATCGAATATGATCAGGTTGATTGACACCCCTGCTAGCGGCCGACTGGCCGCGAATCTGCAGGGGGCGGCATTACACCCGCAGTTTACAAGAGCTGCTGGCACAGTGCTGAATGCGGAGAGCGTAATTCCCGCTTACAAAACTTCTCCAGACTGGCTCCAATCTTGTGGAACTCTCTGCCTCGCTCCACAAGACTCAAGACGGGTCGGGTGGGTCACCGGCGTCGCCGCGGACCCCTGGCGCCCGCTCCGGGTCGTGGGCCCTCCCGCCTCGGCGGCGCGGCGCGCCCCTAGTTTTGAAAGCTTCAAGCGCTCCCTAAAGACTCTACTGTTCAGGGATGCATACAACCTACACTAACCTTTCTTTATACCAGTTCTTCTCCTCCATTGCTATCCCCTGAACCCCCTTAGTCTTAGATAATCACCTGTAAGGGTCTCAAGGCGCTGCTCATTTTATCGACCTCAGAAGGATGAAAGGCTGAGTGGACCTCGCCGGGGATCGAATCTGCAACCCTTGGGTTGTTACAGAACTCAGCCACAGTGCCGTAGCACGCTGAGCTATTTGTCTGAGTCAATAACCCACATAGCAAAGTACCTATTAAAACTATTAACCACAATCCGCCATTAACCCACATCGCAATCCGCCAAACCTACACAACACAATAATTAAAACTATTAACCCCTAAACCGCCAAACCCACACAACGCAATAATCTTAATAAAACTATTAACCCCTAATCCGCCAAACCCCCACAACACAAGTACCCTAATTAACCTATTAACGCCTAATCTGCCAAACCCCCACAACGCAAATAAAAAATTTAATTACTAAGCCCCCTAACCTAACACCCACTAAATTAACCCCAAATTACATAAAATAATAAAATACTAAATTATAATTAAAATAAAAAATCCTAACAGTATTTAGAAAAATAAACCTAAAATGAAATTAAAATAATCTAAAATTACCAAAAATAAAAAAATCTAACATTACAGAAAATATTAAACAAATCCAAAATAAAAAAAAATTACACCTAATCCCTATGAAAATAAAAAGCCCCCCCCAAAATAAAAACACACCCTAATCTAATGCTAAACTACCAATAGCCCTTAAAAGGGCTTTTTGTAGGGCATTGCCCTAAATTAAACAGTTCTTTTGCATTTAAAAAAAAAATTCTAAGTCCCCCCCTAACAGTAAATCCCACCACCCACAAAACAGGTCACTTTTCAGGCAATGACGTCACCCCATGTGTGATGACACTTACAATTTAGGGGTTAAGTTTTATTAGGTTTATTGTGATGTGGGTTAATTGCAGATTAGGGTCTAATATACTTTATTAGTTATTGCGGTGGGGGTTGGCAGTTGACAGGTAGATAGGTATTGCGCATGCGTTAGGTGTTAGTTATTATTTTCAGCCAGTTATGGGAGTTATGGTTCTCACATTTTCAGTGTGAGGCTTGCTGCGCCTGCCTAAGTGTGGCAAAGTGAAAATGGAGTAAAATTTGCTCCATTTTGTCTACTGAATATGTGATACCGATTTGCGATGTGGTTCTATGTTAGCTTATGGGAGTAAAAATTGCGGGCGACAGGTGAAATATACGTGCCACATTTATACGCGGCGCCGTATATGTGATACCAAAACCGTGTAAAAAACGGCGTCGCCGGCTTTTGTGGGTGACGCCGCATATGTAATCTTGCCCTATGCAGTGGGAAGAGACATAGGGGGGTAGTTATCAAGCCGTCAACCTCAAATACGCTGGAATTCCGCAGCGTATTTGTGGCGAGGCTGATTCGCCTTAGTTATCAAAGGCTACAGACCGGCAAAAGTAGAATTTTGTGACGTAAACTTCGATCCGCCGGACTCCGTCCGACACAGATCGATTCTTACGTCACTCCAGATGTTCCGCACACAAGTACGGCACAATCTGACTACTTTTGCTAGTTATCAAAAAACTAGCAGGTACGCTCGGCACTTTTCCGGCCCAGCGTACCTGGTTTTCAAACCGCCACCCTGGAGGCGGCGGATCCCATAGGAATCAATGGGAGTCTGACCATAGCGAAAGTACAAGTTCGCTGCTGCCAGACATCCCATTGATTTCTATGGGAGCTGTCTACACCTAACACCCTAACATGTACCCCGAGTCTAAACACTTCTAATCTGTCCCCCCCCACACCGCCGCAACTAAATAAAATGATTAACCCCTAAACCGCCACTCACGGAGCCCACCGCAACCTATAATAAATTTATTAACCCCTATCCTGCCCCCCACTACACCGCCGCCACTGTAATAAAATTATTAACCCCTAAACCTAAGTCTAACACTAACCCTAACACCCCCCTAACTTAAATATTAATTAAATAAATATAAATAATATTTCTATTATTAACTAAGTTAATCCTATTTAAAACTAAATACTTACCTATAAAATAAACCCTAATACAGCTACAATATAAATAATAATTATATTGTAGCTATCTTAGGATTTATTTTTATTTTACAGGCACCTTTCAATTTATTTTAACTAGGTACAATAGCTATTAAATAGTTATTAACTATTTAATAGCTTACCTAGCTAAAATAAAGAGAAATTTACCTGTAAAATAAAAACTAACCTAAGTTACAATTACACCTAACACTACACTACACTTAAATAAATTATTCCTATTTAAAACTAAATACTTACCTGTAAAATAAACCCTGAGATAACTACAATATAATTAATAATTACATTGTAGCTATCTTAGGATTTATATTTATTTTACAGGTAACTTTGTATTTATTTTAGCTAGTTAGAATAGTTATTAAATAGTTATTAACTATTTAATAACTACCTAGCTAAAAGAAATACAAAATTACCTGTAAAATAAATCCTAACCTAAGTTACAATTAAACCTAACACTACACTATCATTAAATAAATTAAATAAACTACCTACAAATAACTACAATTAAATACAATTACATAAACTAACTAAAGTACAAAAAATAAAAAAAGCTAAGTTACAAAAAATAAAAAAAATAAGTTACAAACATTTAAAAAAATATTACAACAATTTAAAGCTACTTACACCTAATCTAAGCCCCCTAATAAAATAACAAACCCCCCAAAATAAAAAAATGCCCTACCCTATTCTACATTAAAAAAGTTCAAAGCTCTTTAACCTTACCAGCCCTTAAAAGGGCCTTTTAGCTCTTTTGCCTGTAAAAGAAAAATACAACCACCCCAACATTAAAACCCACCACCCACATACCCCTAATCTAACCCAAACCCCCCTTAAAATAACCTAACACTAATCCCCTGAAGATCATCCTACCTTTAGTTGTCTTCACTCAGCCGAGCCACCGATGGAACTGAAGAGGACATCCGGACCGGCAGAAGTGATCATCCAAGGGGGCGCTGAAGAAATCTTCCATCCGATGAAGTGATCCTCCAAGCGGCGCTGAAGAAATCTTCCATCCGGGCGAGGTCATCTTCCAAGAGGCGCTGAAGAAGTCTTCTATCCGGGCGAGGTCATCTTCGAAGCCGGGTCTTGAATCTTCATCCCGCCGACGCGGAACATCCTTCTTTCCCGACGGACTACCGACGAATGAAGGCTCCTTTAAGGGACGTCATCCAAGATGGCGTCTCTTCAATTCCGATTGGCTGATAAGATTCTATCAGCCAATCGGAATTAAGGTAGGAAAAATCGGATTGGCTGATTGAATCAGCCAATCAGATTCAAGTTCAATCCGATTGGCTGATCCAATCAGCCAATCAGATTGAGCTCGCATTCTATTGGCTGATCGGAACAGCCAATAGAATGCGAGCTCAATCTGATTGGATCAGCCAATCGGATTGAACTTGAATCTGATTGGCTAATTCCATCAGCCAATCAGATTTTTCCTACCTTAATTCCGATTGGCTGATAGAATCCTATCAGCCAATCGGAATTGAAGGGACGCCATCTTGGATGATGTCCCTTAAAGGAGCCTTCATTCGTCGGTAGTCCGTCGGGAAAGAAGGATGTTCCGCGTCGGCGGGATGAAGATTCAAGACCCGGCTTCGAAGATGACCTCGCCTCGATAGAAGACTTCTTCAGCGCCTCTTGGAAGATGACCTCGCCCGGATGGAAGATTTCTTCAGCGCCGCTTGGAGGATCACTTCATCGGATGGAAGATTTCTTCAGCGCCCCTTGGATGATCACTTCTGCCGGTCCGGATGTCCTCTTCAGTTCCATCGGTGGCTCGGCTGAGTGAAGACAACTAAAGGTAGGATGATCTTCAGGGGATTAGTGTTAGGTTATTTTAAGGGGGGTTTGGGTTAGATTAGGGGTATGTGGGTGGTGGGTTTTAATGTTGGGGGGGTTGTATTTTTCTTTTACAGGCAAAAGAGCTGAACTCTTTGGGGCATGCCCCCACAAAAGGCCCTTTTAAGGGCTGGTAAGGTAAAAGAGCTTTGAACGTTTTTAATGTAGAATAGGGTAGGGCATTTTTTTTATTTTGGGGGGGTTTGTTATTTTATTAGGGGGCTTAGATTAGGTGTAAGTAGCTTTAAATTGTTGTAATATTTTTTTAAATGTTTGTAACTTATTTTTTTTATTTTTTGTAACTTAGCTTTTTTTATTTTTTGTACTTTAGTTAGTTTATGTAATTGTATTTAATTGTAGTTATTTGCAGGTAGTTTATTTAATTTATTTAATGATAGTGTAGTGTTAGGTTTAATTGTAACTTAGGTTAGGATTTATTTTACAGGTAATTTTGTATTTCTTTTAGCTAGGTAGTTATTAAATAGTTAATAACTATTTAATAACTATTCTAACTAGCTAAAATAAATACAAAGTTACCTGTAAAATAAGATAGCTACAATGTAATTATAATTTATATTGTAGCTATCTTAGGGTTTATTTTACAGGTAAGTATTTAGTTTTAAATAGGAATAATTTATTAAAGTATAGTGTAGTGTTAGGTGTAATTGTAACTTAGGTTAGTTTTTATTTTACAGGTAAATTTCTCTTTATTTTAGCTAGGTAAGCTATTAAATAGTTAATAACTATTTAATAGCTATTGTACCTAGTTAAAATAAATTGAAAGGTGCCTGTAAAATAAAAATAAATCCTAAGATAGCTACAATATAATTATTATTTATATTGTAGCTATATTAGGGTTTATTTTATAGGTAAGTATTTAGTTTTAAATAGGATTAACTTAGTTAATAATAGAAATATTATTTAGATTTATTTAATTAATATTTAAGTTAGGGGGGTGTTAGGGTTAGTGTTAGACTTAGGTTTAGGGGTTAATAATTTTATTACAGTGGCGGCGGTGTAGTGGGGGGCAGGATAGGGGTTAATAAATTTATTATAGGTGGCGACGGTGTAGGGGGGGCAGGATAGGGGTTAATAAATTTAATATAGGTTGCGGCGGGTTCAGGGAGCGGCGGTTTAGGGGTTAAACTATTTATTTATTTGCGGCGAGGTGCGGGATCAGCAGGATAGGGGTTAATAACTTTATTATAGAGGGCGACGGTATGGGGGGGCAGGATAGGGGTTACTAGGTATAATGTAGGTGGCAGCGGTGTCCGGGAGCGGCGGTTTAGGGATTAATACATTTATAAGACTTGCGGCGGGGTCTAGGAGCGGCGGGTTTAGGGGTTAATACATTTATAAGACTTGCGGCAGGGTCTAGTAGTGGCGGTTTAGGGGTTAGTAACTTTATTTAGTTGCGGGGGGCTCCGGGGGCGCCGGTATAGGGGGTAGAAAAGTGTAGTTTAGTGTGGTTGCTTAGTGACAGGGTAGCAAGAAAGCTGTCAAAAAGCCGAAGAGCAGCGAGATCGAATGAGTGATAACTCTCACAGTCCGCTGCTCATCGCCCCGCGGCTTTTTTACAGCTTTATTTGATAATTTAGGGAATTTTTTCAGGTCCGCGGCAGCGAAGGTAGGCGAGCTTAGGCGGGCGTATTGGGCCGGCGAAGGCAGGAAAAGTAGACACGTTGATAACTACCCCCCTATGTTTGAATAAGTATTATAAATAGAGATACTAATTGACTGAAGTATAGTGTATACATCATGTACGTTATATAGCATTGTAACAGAAATCCATACAACCATAGACCCCATAGTCTATTATTAATTGGCATATATGCATTTCTGTAAATGGTATGATCTTCTATTGGGCACCTCGGATTGGATAAGGAAGGGCTTTGGCATGGTCTGTGGTCTAGCCAGACCAGGTGCCCTTAAAAATTAGGTCACAGTAAGGCTCATCCACAAAATGCCTGGTTTATTTTTACACCTAGTTGCCAAAATATCAGTTCTGTCCCAAAGGAAGGGCTATTGGATACAAAAACAATTATATAAATTATGGATATAGATATATATGGGTATATAGGTATCCAGATGTTTATTGGACCTTTAAATGTACTTGTTAGATTCTAACTAACACATCAGATAATCAAAGCCCATAATGAAGTAGATATCACTTCTGCCATACTGTGTCCAATTGCTGAAGTAAATGAATCATTGGGAAGCCATTAAAACTGTTTACATCTGATTGATTACTCAGCTTGTGCTTACAGGTTTTGGTAATGAAATAAGCCAATTTCAGTTTTCCCAAGAAAGGAAGCATTTACATTGCCCTCGCCTACAAAGCTTTAGAATGTGTTTAAAAAGCTTTAGAAAATAACGCATAAGAGGGAAAAAACATCTTAACCAAAATGAAAAGATCTTTAAATCTACATTAGACCCTGTGCGGTTGTTATTGTGACAGCTCATTTATTACGGCCTCCAACAGAAGATCTATGATAAAGATCACAGGCATTAAAATGAGGTACACAGGGTACCAAGAGACATAAAGGGACATTATACACTAGTTTTTTCTTTGCATAAATGTTTTGTAGATGATCCATTTATACAGCCCACCTGGGGTTGGTTGTGTTTTTGCAACATAGTTTTGCCTATCGCTTTTTATTTACATTGTGCCAATGTTCAGGCTCCTAACCAAGCCCCAAAGTATCAGATGTAGACTGAAGTCTACAGACTCCTGCTGCACTTGTTTGTGTAATCTGTCTTTTTATATGCAGGGAGGGGGGGGGGGTATCTGCTCTTTCTGCTTTATCAGCCCCTTTCACTGGGTGTCCTAGCCTTTAAAATACTTTATACTGGATTATTAGATCAGTATCTGTGCATATTCTTCTTTATAGCAGTGTCTATTATACATGCAGTTATATGAAAATTGGGGTACACTGTCCCTTTAAAGTGACATTGTACTGCAAATTGATACTATTTTTTATTGTGTACCCATTTTACCTGCTGAAGTGCATTAAACTGTTAACAGATTGCTCATTTACATTTATTTTGTCATTTGAAATAGCTACTGTGGAAACCACCACCTAAACAGAGATTATGAATATTGCTGTGTTGTCTATAGAACATCACCTGAACATCTCTGTGTAATAAAGGAAGATATTTTACCTCAAATTTCCTAAGTATTCACACCCCATTGTAATGAGACTTTAAGCAGACAGTCAGGAAGCTTTTCCCAGGACTTGCAAGGGAGTGTGCATCTGGCATGTGCAGGCACAATCATGTTATTTTCCTATTCCATTTAACTAAATTCTATGAAATCTCATGAGATCACAGCAAAGGGAAAGCTTTACCTCAGCACTGCTGATGCTGATTGGCTACTGTTTTGTTTTTTTGTTGTTGCTTTTTTTTTCAGATTGACAACAGCTGAGTATAACTTTTCACACAGCACTTACTCTGGTGAGCTGAGGAAACTGTGAGGTAAAATATCTTCCTCTTTTTAGATAGAGATGCTCAGGTGATATTTTCATGTCAGCTTTTTACAGTTATGCTGCATCAGTTTTCAAGTGATTAGCATATGAATATTATGTTCCATTAACACTTGTTATACCAGCCTCATATAGGGTTGCCACCTCAGCCATGTTTTCCTGGACACTACAGGGTGTGCAGGTAGGAACATGAATTTTAACCCTGGACCGCGCACAAATAGTGACACTGAACAGCACTATTCACGTTCCTCTCTGCACACCCTGCAGCATGTATAACTCATAAGTGTCCAGGGAAACAAGACTGAGGTGGCAACCATATGAAACTGCACATTTAGGTTTATTCTACCAAATGAAAACCTTTGTGCATAGGGAAGATTAGGAAGCAAGATAGTCTTGTGTATAAAGATAGATAAGATAAGCAGGTGTGCTATTCCTGCAGGCTTACTCTGCAGGCTCAGCCTATTTGAATAGGCATACCTTGGAACACAAAAGGTTGTTGTTTTCAATTAGCAAAAAATGGTTATTTCAAATGCAAAAATATAAATAAACTTAAAAGAGCAATTTTCCTTAAAGTTTACTCAAAAAAAATCTCCCCTTTAAAGTGAAAGTAAATCCTAGCGTTTTACAAATGCTAGGATTTACTATTGAAACAAATAAAGGGGAATTTCATTCATGAAGTATAAGATGGACGCCAAGCCAGATTTACCGCACGGCTATTGACTAAGAGGTGAAAACGTTACCTCTTAGCCAAATTTTTTTTTTTTTTTGCCATGGGCTGCTGTACCAGGTAAACACAGCGATCGATTGAATCAAATAACGGAGCTTTCTACATAAAGTATCTTATACTTCATGAATAAAAGTCCCCTTTATTTGTTTCAATAGTCAATCCTAGCGTTTGTAAAATGATAGGATTTAATTTCACTTTAGTTTGTTCCCAATGATCCACTTTACCTGCTGGAGTGTATTCAATTGTTTACAAGTATTTCTATTGCCCTTATACTGGCATTTGAAATAGTTTATGTAGCCTGTGGTATCCCCACCTATACTTAAAGTTTTTGGCCTTGAGTAGAAGAAATTACACTCCCAGTGGGTTATAGAAGAGATAAGGTAATAAAATGTTAATTTCCCATTGTTCTCTCCAAGTATTGGTGATTGGTTTATGGACAGATATAAGATAAAAAAGCAGGTATATTTGCACAATGTGATAAAGTAATGAGATCTGATTGGAACTACAAGCTCAACCCATTTTATTAGGTTGTGGCTTCAAAACACAAAATCAGCTAATTCATATACACAAATAAGCCTTAAAGGGACAGTACACTGTAAAATTGTTTTTATATGAATGTATTTTCAATAACTTGTTATACCAGCTACAGAGTATTAAATGTATTAGTAATTGCATTTTCAGGTTTATTTGTGTATATGAAGTAGCTGGTTGTGTGCTTTTAAACCACAGCCTATTACAATGGGTTGAGCTTCAGGTAATATCAGATCTCATTATGTTATCACTTTGTGTACACACACTTGCTTCCTTATCTTATATTTGTCTGGAAAACCAAAGCTCAATACTTAGAGAGAACAATGGAACATTATCATTTTATTACTTAACTATCCTGCACCCCACTGGGAGTGTAATTTATTCTGCTGGCTGTGTTTACTTAGGCTATTCAATGGCTGAGACTCCAGTATAAAAACTTTCAGTATAGGTTGGGAAACCACAAGCTAAATCAGCTATTTCAAAGGTCAAAATAGGGGTAAAGGAGCTACTTGTAAAGAATGTAATACACTCCAGCAGGTAAAAAAGCAAATCTCATATACATTTTATACTTTGCAGCAAGTAAAAAAAGTAATTGGAAACACATTAAGGGAAAAACAATTTTATAGTATACTGTCCCTTTAACACCTAATACTCTGCAGCTGATATAACAAGTTATTGGCAACATGTTTAAGGGACAGGTTACTGTAAAATTAATTTCCAATGACTTGCTACACTAGCTGAGTTTACAATTATGTGAAATTGTTCCTTTAGGTATATTTTTGTATATGAAATAAGACTTAGCTGATGTGTTATTCTTTAGCAACACAACATAAATGTCTTGTAATTACAAGGTGTTTACTGTTCTGTTAATTCTTGATCTATTTATTCGGATGTTTAGCGTGTCTCGCTTTGTAAATCCAGTTATCGTTTTTTTTTTCTTATCAGCCAATAACAGAAAATGAGATTTATAAAATTATTGGCTCAATGGCGAGAGGGAAAGCTCCAGGTCTGGATTGTTTACCTATTGAGCTTTATCAAATACTGCGATTGGAGATAGGGCCAGTACTTCACGAGCTATATAATGAATACTTTGGAACAGATTCTAAGATCTTCGAAAACTTCAAGAGGGCTAATATAATTTTGATTCCAAAAGCCAATAAGGATCCAACAGATATGATCTCGTACAGACCTATCTCGCTATTGGGATTAGATTATAAAATTCTGATGAAAATCATGGCGGAGAGGATGAAACCTCTAATGCCGGCGATTATCCATCAAGACCAGGCAGGGTTTGTTATAGGAAGAGCATCGGAGACGAATATAAGGAAAATTTTACAGGTAATATGTGAATATGGGGGGGGATCGATCTGCCCTGCCGGAGGCCTTCCTGTTATCCTTGGATGCAGAGAAGGCCTTCGACAGGGTGGAGTGGCCCTTCCTGATCCAAGTTTTGGAGAGATTTGGCTTTAGGGGACACTTTAAGGATTTCATTGACAAGATCTATATAGATGTTAAGGCTTCTATTTTGATCAATGATTCAATGACAGATCCTTTTATTTTGACAAGAGGCACCCGTCAGGGTTGCCCGATGTCACCATTAGTATTTGATCTTATAATGGAACCTCTGGCTATTAAACTGAGAGATTTATTGTTCGGAATCAGTATAGGACAAACAAAACTTAAAACTGCCTTGTTTGCAGATGATCTTCTGTTATTTGTTGCCGAACCAAAAAGACAAATCAGTGCGATTATGGGGCTGCTTGAACAGTATGGTGAGGTTTCGGGTTACAGAACAAACTTCTCAAAGTCAAAAATTCTGTGGCTTAAAGAGAACCCTGGGGAAGTACAAACTTTTCAATTTATAGAAACTAAAACCTTGGAATATCTGGGCTTAAAAATTTCAGCTAATACAGCAGACTGGTATAAAGACAATTTCGGTACAATACTAGGGGATAGCAGAAATAAATTAAAATCGTGGGCTTCACTTCCGGTATCGTTGTTGGGAAAGATCTCCCTCTTTAAGATGTTTATCATCCCTAAGATTCTATATACGTTAAGGATGCATCCTTTTTTGATAACCAGAAACGATTTAAATCTTTTCAACCAATCATTAAGGTTGTTCGTATGGAGTGGGAGAAAACCAAGTTTTTAAAAAAGCAAATCTCATATACATTTTATACTTTGCAGCAAGTAAAAAAAGTAATTGGAAACACATTAAGGGAAAAACAATTTTATAGTATACTGTCCCTTTAACACCTAATACTCTGCAGCTGATATAACAAGTTATTGGCAACATGTTTAAGGGACAGGTTACTGTAAAATTGATTTCCAATGACTTGCTACACTAGCTGAGTTTACAATTATGTGAAATTGTTCCTTTAGGTATATTTTTGTATATGAAATAAGACTTAGCTGATGTGTTATTCTTTAGCAACACAACATAAATGTCTTGTAATTACAAGGTGTTTACTGTCCTGTTAATTCTTGATCTATTTATTCGGATGTTTAGCGTGTCTCGCTTTGTAAATCCACTTAACGTTTTTTTTTTCTTATCAAAAGTGTCTTCAAGTTCAACACATGATCTTTGGTGTTGGCCGCTCATTTTTTGTGCGTTATTTGTCTCTTTTATGAACTCGTTTAGTCTACCTGACAGATCATAGTACACGTTTGGTGCCGCTGGAATTTAGATTGAAGAAAGTAATGACATTTTATTATGAAGGTAAATCTCTTATGCCTTTGACAATCACAATTACTGCTAGAGACCCAGCGATTTCATGACAATGATTCCTTGTAAATTTGATCACTTAGGTGACCCTGCAGATAGATGCAAATGAAGCAATCTCCTGCTAGCGCTTCCAGTGGGTGTTTAATAGGTGCTAGAAAGGTCTTGTTACTAACAAAGACTTATCTAGGAAAAGATTGCAGAAAAGTGTTGTTCCATTTAGCACCCTGAAGAGGACTCCACATAATAAGCAAAGCAACATATTGTTTCTCAACAGCTTGCTTTATTTGGAAATAATGTACAGACGGGGTAGTTAACCCATTAGCAGACATACTGAAGTTATGAATATTACAGTATTCCCTATAGAAAACAAGCGACAGCAGCAGAAATCAAGCTCCCTTTGGGAGGAAGGGAGAGAGATAGACTAGCCCATTTAAAAGGGTGTTCCTGCAGTTGCTTGTAATATAATGAAGTCTTCAGCTACCTTATTGTTGAGTACATTGTCCCTTTAACTCCTTTTATGTCAAAATATGGATTTAATATGCATCGTTGTTGCTCTTCCCTTTACATGACATAAAGTGTTGAGTGCAATATCCCTTTAAAGTAATACTGCTATTGGCACTGTGCTAGAGATGCTATAGAGGACCATATATAGCTTGTTCATTATTTGCCATTGCTCTGTGTGGTTATAACAGGTGCTGGACAATAAGGCTAGTCTGCAAATTAGTTTTTGTATGAGTAAGCTTACTAGTTGTTTGCTGGCCACAGTTATTGATTGTTAGGTATCCAAACTTGCTGTTTTGCTCCTTGTATTTATTGTTCTTCCAGTGTTATTAGTCACTTGACATAAAACTGGCTAATTAACTCTGCTGTTTCACTGTTATTGACCAGTTTGTCCTCATAGGTCAGTTTGTATTCAGAGGATAAAGTTACCAGCAGTCTGAGCTAATAATACATCCTGTCTGTAATGTGATTGGTTAGCATGTTTGTGTGATTGTGATATTGTGCACCTCTTACTGGATGGTTCACTGCTACTGACCAGACTGCATAGGTAAATGTGATTGGTTAGTATGTTTGGTGATTGTGATATTGTGCACCTCTTACTGGATGGCTGACATTGCAGAGAGCAAACTGATCAGGTAGATCTGCCACTCTCAAGACAGGTTGCCCAATAACCGGTTTATTCATGAATGGTTCTAGGTTATAACATTTGCTAATAAAAGGTGAACACAAAGTTAAATATTAAGCTACAGAATCAACAGTCCCCAAAGCACTAAGACCAGCTAAGCTCAAAGACACTATTGGTCACTGTCCCTGCACTTTCTTTGACTTTTTTTACTACATGTATTGTATGTATCGTGTTCTAGGATTGGCTAGTTTGCCAGCTTCTATTAGCCTCTCTCTGATTGGCCAGTCTTTCTTCCAACTGACCAATCTCGCTTCATTCACATATACCTATTGTTTCTGTTTACCAATTTCCATATCTACTACATTTCCAATTTGTTTTCTATTTTTGTTTATTTCACTTCACTAATATTTTTTCTTCATAGTGATAAAATGGAAAAACTATGTTTTTATTAATATAAAGATAAAATAAAAAAATGTACAGTTGCATCTCAAAGCCATTCTTATGTTTACTTGTATAATATTTGATTAATTCCAATTATTACAGATTAGCTGTACATTTCCATGAGAGAAAGCATCCGCAATCTATATTATTTTATATAAGATAAAACAGAATCACAGGCAGCTTCCTTTGTGCCCCAGTAATTCTGTTAGTTTGCTTTTGGCTGGTGGCCTTTTTTTTAGCACTTGAACAAATCAAAATACAGATAGTGATATTTACTATTTTACTTTGTTTCCTGCTTTTTTATTAGAAGATTAGGAAACAACCCCACACAAGTTATGTTTTAATCTTTTTTAACCCTTTCGTTACTAGAGCAGTCTGCAGACCATTACTGTGCTGCCAAGAATATAAGT
>NC_069508.1:187341195-187388695 GCF_027579735.1 Bombina bombina | reverse complement strand
GGGGGCCGAAAAATGAGAGAAAGGTAAATATGTCATAAAAAAATCTACTGATTATTTGAAATTCAGAGTAGGAGGCCCATTTATCAAGCACCGTATGGAACTTGTGGGCCCGTGTTTCTGGCGAGTCTTTAGACTCGCGAGAAACAGCAGTTATGAAGCAGCGGCCTAAAGACCGCTGCTCCATAACCCTATCCGCCTTGATTTGGGTTGATTGACACCTCCCTGCTGGCGGCCAATTGGTGGCGTTGCACCAGCAGCAGCTCTTGTGAGCTGCTGGTGCAATGCTGAATACGGAGAGCGTATTGCTCTCTGCATTCAGTGAGGTCTTGCGGATCTGATCCGCACTGTCGGATCATAGGCCTCTTGGTGTTAAATCATTGTCTTTTTATTATGCACTTGTTAATTATGCAATTCTACGGTATTGATTGGCCCTTTAAAGGGAAATTAAACACAAATTGTAAGCTGCAGAACAATGCACTTTCTTTTCTGCGTAGAATTTTGCAATGTATAATGCGGTTTTATTTTTTCAAATTAGCATATCATTTGTTTTTTCTTTTCACTGATTCCCCTGTCCCAAGAACAAAAGAACTCTTGCTAACCAATCAGAAACTGATACACAAATACAGCATGAACTCGCATTGCGCATGTGCAGTTAAACGGATATGAAGCCCAAAGTTTTACTTTCATGATTCAGAGAGATAATGGAATTTTAAACAGCTTTAGAATTTACTTCTATTATTAATTTTTCTTCATTCTCTTGGTACCTTTTGTTTAAAAGCAGGGACTTAAGCTTCGGAGCCGGCCCATTTCTGAAGCATTATATAGGAGCAGTTTCGTAAGAATGTTATCCATAGCAGCACTATTTCCTGCCGTGTAGTTCTCCAGAAGCCTCCCTGGGTATCTATTCAACACAAAATATCACAGGAATTAGGCAACTTTGATAATAGTTTTTTTTTTTTTTAAATTGCATGCTCTGTCTGAATCACAAATTAAAATATTTGGGTTTCATATCCCTTTAAGGAAAGAGAATCGGGTAGCCAGTGCCACTTGTATTCCCTTCAGGTGGTTTAGCACCAATTCAGCTTAGTTAATTAGTCTAAGAAATATTTAACAAGTAATTAAATAAACAAACATATATTCCTGAATAATATTACACCTAAACTACCTTAACCTTTTGGTGACATGGTCAATTTGTCTATAACGGAATAAAGTTCTGATGTAGACAAATTAAAATCCCGCAATTGTGCACGCTTTCGCAAGATTTCAGTTATGGGATCGGGTCAGGGGGCGTCCCTATGACGCTAGGCATGCCCTCCTGATCATAAACAGATCCAGGAAGCGCTGTTGGCTTCAGGACAGCCAAACGTCTAGGACGTTTTATTCCGTACTAATGGCACTAAAGCCCAGCACAATTAGGATGGAATAAAATGCCATAATGGCTTTAAAAGGTTTAATGCTCTCTGCTATTGCAAATAATACTTTTCCTACCATGATTGTTGATGCACAGCTGATAATCCACCTACAGAAAATATGATGTCGGGGGTGGTATAAAACAAAACCTCACAGATAAATTAGCCCGTATTAACCCAAGCCTCCCTGGGAGACATTAGAACAAGTACAATTTTCAGATATTTACAGAAAGAAAGAAAGCAAAATAAATAATCAATGTATATTGCAATAATGTTTTGTTTTCAATAGTGAAACATTTTATGCATTGTTAAAATGCTGAATGTAATGGTCCTTTAAGGGGCATTTGCTTGTCCACCATTAGATGTGTGATGTGTGGGAGTTGTCCCTGGCAGCCAATGAGCAGTCTGTCTCTAGACATGTCAGTCAATGTAAAAACTTACATTTCATATAAAAAAAATATTTTAATGTGTTTAATTTGTGCTCTTTCATGTGAATGATAACATTTCTTTGGAGTTTAATGTCACTTTAAATGAATCTCATTCTGTGTAGAAGCATTTAACCAGAGCGTTTTAGCAAATTTTCACTTTTGCCACAAAGAACAATCATATCTACTCCTACACCCCCCCCATGCCTTCAGTGATATTTCACACTATAATTGGGGTCATTTTGTAAAACACTGATTACTCCTCCATCGTGTTCAGATTTACAAGGCCTAGAAGCGCTAATTTGGCACGCACTCTTGTATAAAATGTTGCTGGTAGCATACCGTCTGGACTGCCTATAACTGTGTATTACAAAGCAGTCCCTATCACCAAACCATCCTGGTGGCAGTTACCTAGAGCATCTGATCTGCAAATGTGTTTTTAAAGCAGGGTCCCTCAAGCCATTTGTTTCATACATAAATTTGTTGTAAACTAAACCAGGCAACAGGCTATGCAATACGCATTTTACTTGGGAACAGAACATATGTATTAAAGTTATGCATTCAGATTTTAACAAATGTGAAAATTCTCTAATTTAGCCATATTCTTCTTTGTTTTACAAATGAAAAAAGAGTAAAAAAATGAAGGACAGAGTGATGGCACTGGAAAAAAATATTTCCTTTGTTTATGCCATTAAAACAGTTACCCTAATAAAATAGTGTTTAAATTTACACTATTATTTAGGCAATAAATACACAATTCAATTACTATATCCAGCAATTGAATCATCTTTTTCTTTTCTTTTTTTGCCGCTGCTGCTGGCTTGTAGCACTAGCTACTACTTTAACTTTATTGATGTTTAATATATATATATATATATATATATATATATATATATATATATATATATATACACAGTATGTATATATATATATATATATATATTATTATTATTATTATTATTATTTTAGTTTTTTCAATGACAAATGTTTAATCTAAAACAAATATTTTTTTTGTCTGTGCACAGATATTGTAGAGTCACTGTGTTAATATATATTTGCATTTGCGGTTAACTTGACTATGTGACTGCATGAAGTTATGATGCATTGTCGTCTTCGAACTCCTTCAATCGTGACCTTGCTAGCGAGACAGAAAAATGACTTGTCGTTTGCTGCGTTTGGCATTTCAGCCATCAGGGTTTTATATCATTAGCACAGCAATTTTATTTCACTCTCTAGCTCCTTATAGTTTTGTTATCATTTCTGAATATAATGATTCTATTCTATTACTGTTCTCCTGACTTGGAAGCTAAAAACTATAGCTAAACAGATTTTGTAATGTAACTGTCCTATAGGATCCAAAATGTATGAGGTGAATAGAAAAGGGGAAAAATTGCAATTGGGTATAGCGTTAAGGCAGCATTTGATCAAATTATTGTTTGAGACGTTTATGTTTATCAAAGAAATTCTCTGTTAAAAATTGTAAGTGAGAACCATTTATGTTTGTTTTTATCAACAGAAAACTGTGCTGCAGTATATTCTTTTTTATCCATAAGAGATTTCCTTATGGCTAAATCAAACTGATCCTAAATACATGAAACAAATGAATTCTCTAGATGACAAACTCCTTTATTCTGGCTTTCTCTGAGTACATTATTGTTTTTATATATTATTCTACTGCCACCGTGTTTTAAAGGGATATGAAGCCCAATTTTTTTTTACTTTCATGATTCAGATAGAGCAGCAATTTTAAGCAACTAATTTACTCCTATTATCAATTTCTCTTCTTTCTCTTGGTATCTTTATTTGAAAAGCAGGAATGTAAGCTTAGGAGCCAGCCCATTTTTGGTTCAAAACTCTGAGTAACGCTTGCTGATTGGTGGCTACATTTAGCCACCAATCAGCAAGCTCTACCCTGGGTGCTACATTTAGCCAGCAAACGCTACCCAGGGTTCTAAACCAAAAATGGACCATCTCCTAAGCTTACAATACTGCTTTTTAGAATAAAGATTGATTGATACCCCCCTGCTGGCGGCCTATTGGCCGCGAGTCTGCAGAGGGCGGCGTTGCACCAGCAGCTCTTGTGAGCTGCTGGTGCAATGCTGAATACGGCGAGCGTATTGCTCGCCGTATTCAGCGAGGTCTGGCGGACCTGATCCGCACTGTCGGATCAGGTCCGCCAGACCTTAATAACTATGGGCCATTGTGTGATATATTCCCAATGTGTTGTAACTCTCTCTGCTATCTAAGGGGTTAACACTATCCCTAACCCCCATCTAGCCTTTATCAGCAATCTCTAACGCTAACCCAAATTCCTAACACCTATCTACAATTTCTAACCCAAACCCATAAAGAGACTGTAAATAGAAAATGCTCTTATTAAAGCATTGTATTATTGTACTATTGCTTGTATATAACTGTGTTTAACCCCTGCAAAGTTAGTCAGTTCAAGACTAGGGCTGCACAACTGAGACTACACACATCTGGTGAGCCAATCAAATGAGGCATATGTGCGTAGCAACCATTTACCAGCTAGCTTCTAGTAGTGCATTGCTGCTCTGGAGCTGAATTTAACTATGTTTAATCACTTTTCAGAGGTTAAACACATAGTTGTATGCAAGCAATAGGGCAATAATTAAATACCCTAATGCATTGTTTTTCAACCACGGTTCTCAAGTACCCCCAACAGGACAAGTGTGTGTGTATGTATGTATGTATGTATATGTGTGTATATATGTATGTGTGTGTATTTATGTATGTATGTATGTATATGTGTGTATATATGTATGTGTGTGTATGTATGTATGTATGTATATGTGTGTATATATGTATGTGTGTGTATGTATGTATGTATGTATGTATGTATGTATGTATGTATATGTGTGTATATATGTATGTGTGTGTATGTATGTATGTATGTATATGTGTGTGTATGTATGTATGTATGTATATGTGTGTATATATGTATGTGTGTGTATGTATGTATGTATGTATATGTGTGTATATATGTATGTGTGTGTATGTATGTATGTATATGTGTGTATATATGTATGTGTGTGTATGTATATGTGTGTATATATGTATGTGTGTGTATGTATATGTGTGTATGTATATATGTGTGTGTGTGTATGTATGTATATGTGTGTATATATGTATGTATGTATATATGTATGTGTGTGTATTTATGTATGTATGTATGTATATGTGTGTATATATGTATGTGTGTGTATGTATGTATGTATGTATATGTGTGTATATATGTATGTATGTATGTATGTATATGTGTGTATATATGTATGTATGTATGTATGTATGTGTATGCGTGTATATATATATATATATATATATATATATATATATATATATATATATATATATATATATATATATATATATTGATTAGTGTTGCTTGTTTTCTAAAGCTCATACAACACAAGATTTGGCATAGTGCGCCTGGATCCTGAATAATTGCTATTGAGGTAGGGAAGAAAATAGAGATCTCAAAGGGACATAGTACACTCAATTTTTCTTTGCATAAATGTTTTGTAGATGATCCATTTATATAACCCATTTGGTATTGTGACAATGTATAGTTTTGCTTATTTTTAATAACATTGTGCTGATTTTCAGACTCCTAACCTAGCCCCAAAGTGTCAGATGTATGCTGAAGTCTACAGACCTGCTGGGTCCAGTTTGTCTAATCTGTTTTTCATATGCAGGGAAGGGGGTGGGGAGTGTCTGCTCCCAGCCCCTTTCACTGGGTGTCCCAGCCTAGCCTCATCAATAGTGCTAAGCTTGGAGCTTCTAAGTTTAGTTTTTAAAAGGTTTTATACTGGAGTTTTAGATGAGTATCTGCATATTCTTATAGGGTCTATTGCATGCAGTTATTTCCCTTTATTGAAAACCTTGTGAGAAAGTGTGCAGAATGCAGGGGAACTTTCTAACTGGTGTAAAACAAAGTCTGAATATCTTGTGCTGGCTGCCAGGTATTTTTGGTGCCCTGCACTGCCCATGTGGATAGATCAGTGATTCAGCCTTTGGAATTTACTCCTCTGCATCTTAGTCAGCTGGCGCTAGTTGTGCACTCAGTTGGTTTAACCTTTTGACTGCTAGAAAAGTTGTTAAACACATTGCTACTTGATGCTTTGTTGTGCCTTGTGAAAATGCTAGAGCCCCAAAATATACACGTGCACGCTCCTAAGCTCTCATGAGCCTACCTAGGTTTAGTTTTCAACAAAGAATAACAAGAGAACAAAGCAAACTTGACATCAAGTACATTGGAAAGTTGTTTAAAATTGTATTTTCAATCTGAATCATGAAAATTAATTTTGAGCTTACTTACAATTTATAAAAAGAAATCAACTTTTCAATTTACTCCATTATTAAATCTACCTCTAGGTATCTTTCATTGCAAATTTGTTGCAGCTTCTTTCCATATGTATAGCATACAAAAATGATTGCTGACATAAAGTGCTCAGGACACGTGCACACTTCTAGGCCTACCTCAGTATGCTCACATGAAAATGAGCTAATTTGCCAGAAAGGATACAAAGAAAAAGAAGTAAATTATAATGTATTTATTTTTAAACTGTATTTGTATGCTCTATCTATATCATGAAAATGTAAGTTTGACTATCTCATCCCTTTAATACTGCGTCATTTTTATTTGGCTACACGTTACCAAATTCTTCCATTTTATAATGTTTTTCAGCAAGCTCTGGTTTTGATAATAAAAGCTGCTCTGATCAGTCATGTAACAGGTTAATGTTTATCAGACATTTGATAACAAAAGAAACATTTTAAACATTTTTTTAAATTTGTGCTCTATTTGATTCTTGAAAATGTAATATTGACTTCCTTGTACCTTTAAAATAAGAGGTGTTTGATACATTTTCCCCTGGCAAAAGTCTGTGGAGAGAGAAAATGTGATACTGTAAACATAACCTATGTGTAAAAGTAAATTCCAGCTATTGAACTTTTTGTGTGAAAGAAACTGTGTCAAAGTATCAACTGCCTTTTATAGGAAGCGATTCCCAGTTCCTGTATACATGTAAATGTGACAGTCGCTGCATTTTAGTTCTCCATTAAATGTGCGTGGAAAAAGCAAGAGATAAATGCCACAGAGACCACAGAAAGGAAAATGAAGCAATTAATGATTAGAACTGTGAAGCAAAATCTGATTAACATTTGATCCTTTCAGACGACAGCCATTATAACGTGTGGGGTGGGGGGGGGGTATTTTTTAGTGACACAAACAGCTCAGGTTAAAATATATTAAAAGGTGACTTCCTGGTGTAGATGTACGAAGAATAAAATAGCTCTTTAGATAAAAAATAATCTCTTCTGCTTCCTTATAGGGTTTACCAACATTTGAAGAGATATCTTGAAATTTAGTGAGCCCATTCCATTATGTAACTTATTAATGATTACAGTTTAATAACTAAAACATACTTCCTAACAGGCATGTGCATCCGTTAGCAAACAAATGCCGAAAATGGCCACCACTAGCAGCATTCATCTCTTTTCATAGCTGGATTTCTTCTTGAGAAACTGCACCACACAAAGATCTGTGCAAATTCAAATCTGTGTGTACTGCACTTTCACCGGATAAATTGGCTCCAAAAAATGCCAAATGCTGGTGGCGGCCATTTTCAGCATTCGTTAACGAAGTACACAAATGCACATGCCTATTTACTCACATTGCAAGGGCATTGGGTGAGGTTAAAGGGACATTGTACACTTCTTACTTTGCATAAATGTTTTGTAGATTATACATTTATATAGCTCACCTGGGAGTGTTTTTGTAACAATGTACAGTTTGACTTATTTTTAAATAACATTATTCTGATTTTCAGACTCCTAACCAAGCCCCAACATTTTATATGTATACTGATGTCTACAGACTCCTGTTTGTGTAATGGGTCTTTTCATATGAAGGGGAGGGGGGTCTGCTCTTCCTGCTTTCTCAGCCCCTTTCAGTGGGTGTCACAGCCTAACCTCATCATTTGTGCTTAACTAGGAGCTTTTTAAGTAAGTTTTTAAAGGTTTTTTTTACTGGATTTTTACATCAGTATCTGTGCATAGTATTCTTTATAGTAGTGTCTATTCCATGCAGTACAATGAAAATTGGTGTATACTGCCCCTATCTTGCTGGTTTGAGGGCAATAACTGGTTGGTTGTTTGGGGCTTGTACTGAATAGAAAATCAGTATTCTGTGTTATTTCATAATATTCTTTAAAGGGACAAGAAATCCCCCCCCAAAAAATGATTTCATGATTCAGATAAAGCATACAATTTTGAGCAAATTTCATCCTTGAAAAATCTGGCATTTACCGGTGAAACGTGCGTTGGATTTGATTGGACATTGGGACTCTGACATGGCAATGAGGGTTGAGACTTTGTGACACATGTAACATTCGCTGGTAATGCCTTGTATCGGCTGTTAAAGGGACAGTATGCTCCAATTTTCATATAACTGCATGTAATAGACACTACTATAAAGAATAAGATGCACAGATACTGGTCTAAAAATTCAGTATAAAACTGTTTAAAAACTTACTTAGCTGCTCCCAGTTTAGTACTGTTAAAAAGGTTACTGGAACATCCACTGCAAGTGGGAAATAGCAGACACTCCCCCTCCCCCTTCCTCTGCATATGAAAAGACTCTTTACACAAACAGAAGCAAGCTGGAGTAGGTAGACATCAGTATTCTCCTAAACCTTTTGGGCTTGGTTAAGAGTCTGAAAATCAGAGCAAGTCAAAATTAAACTTTTATGATTCATATAGAGCACACAATTTTAAACTTTCTATGCACATTTTCTGAGGCACCTACTGAGCATGTGCAAGATTCACAGGATATACGTATATATGCATTTTGTGAATGGCTGATGTCTGTCACATGATGCAGGGGGAAGGAAAATGTAACTGTCAATTGTCAGAACAAAATCTACTACACATTTGAAATTATGTGCTTTTGCATTGTCTCTTTATTATGCATTTATTGATTATGCTATTCTGCTCTGTTTAGTGGTCCTGTAACATGTTTAAACAGTGCATGATTTTTAACCTTTTCTGTCCCTTTAATTTAACATGTAACTATACAAAAAGTGAAAGTTTTTTGCAATGTGCTGACCCATTTTAATGTTCTTGGTTTGTTGCGGTTGTGGAAAGGACTAATTTGTGCCATACAAATGGCTCCTTGGCTTTCTCTTCCTGTGAATAAAATCCCAGCCGTATTGCTGTGTACGTGCCGAGTTTGGCTTGCCTGTATAATTACTGTATTCTGGTCACAGCATTCGCTGATGCTGTCCCTGTCTTACAGATTTCACACTACAGTAAATGCAAAAAGGCCATCTAGATAAACCATACGGTCTGGTTTACCGAGCCAGCTGAGAATCGCTTTTGTTGAGGCCCCAGTGTTAAACAAATACGCTAGTGTGGGAACTCACCTAAAGTTCCTGATTGTTTAACTGGGGTCTTTTATAAAGAAACAAAATGCTTAATGTTTTTCTTTTGTTCATAAAAAAAGCTTTAATTAAACATGTTAAAAAGCTGGTTAAATGATTGCATCTGTGTATATCTAAAGACAGATTGCTGGTCATCCAGGTTAGCTTATAAATACAGAAATAAATTACTACCATCTCATATACAATTTTTGGTAAACAATCTCATATTCAAGAATTTAGTGCATGATAAACTATGGCTGTTTGTGTTTAGATGCATTATCTATCTATCTATCTATCTATCTATCTATCTATCTAAATAAGGAGATAACTGTATGTTTTTATGAGGAGCTTAAGTTATGTGTGTGCCTATATGTTTGCATATGTGTGTGTGTGTATATGTGTGTGTGTGTGTGTATATGTGTGTATCAGTTCAGTAAAGAGACAACTAGATGTGTATATTAGGAGCTTAATTTAAGTGTTTGTATGTGTTTGCATATGTGTGTGTATATGTGTATCTGTGTGTGTTTGCATGTGTGAGTGTGTGTATGTATATGTATGATACTATGCGGGTGGGTATATGTATGTATGTGTGTGTATGTGTGTGCGTGTGTATGTATGTATGTGTGTTTGTATGTGTATGTATGTGTATTTGTGTGTGTATGTATGTGTGTGTATGTGTGTGTGTTTGTGTGTAAAAGTATATGTGTTTGTGTGTGTATGTATGTGTGTTTGTGTATGTGTGTAAGAGTGTGTGTATGTATAGGTGTGTAAGAGTGTGTGTATATGTATAGGTGTGTAAGTGTGTGTATGTATGTGTGTGTATTTGTGTGTGTATGTATGTGTGTGTATGTGTGTGTATTTGTGTATGTATGTGTGTGTGTATGTGTGTAAGAGTGTGTGTGTGTATGTATAGGTGTGTAAGTGTGTGTGTGTATGTATAGGTGTGTAAGAGTGTGTGTGTGTATGTATAGGTGTGTAAGAGTGTGTGTGTATGTATAGGTGTGTGTGTGTGTATGTATAGGTGTGTAAGAGTGTGTGTGTATGTATAGGTGTGTAAGTGTGTGTGTGTGTGTATGTATAGGTGTGTAAGAGTGTGTGTGTATGTATAGGTGTGTAAGAGTGTGTGTGTATGTATAGGTGTGTAAGTGTGTGTGTGTGTGTGTGTGTGTGTATGTATAGGTGTGTAAGTGTGTGTGTATGTATAGGTGTGTAAGTGTGTGAGTGTATGTATAGGTGTGTAAGAGTGTGTGTGTGTATGTATAGGTGTGTAAGAGTGTGTGTATGTATAGGTGTGTAAGTGTGTGTATGTATGTGTATGTATTTGTGTATGTATGTGTGTGTATGTGTGTGTATTTTGTGTATGTATGTGTGTGTGTATGTGTGTAAGAGTGTGTGTGTATGTATAGGTGTGTAAGTGTGTGTGTGTATGTATAGGTGTGTAAGAGTGTGTGTGTGTGTATGTATAGGTGTGTAAGTGTGTGTGTGTATGTATAGGTGTGTAAGTGTGTGTGTGTATGTATAGGTGTGTAAGAGTGTGTGTATGTATAGGTGTGTGTGTGTGTGTGTGTGTGTGTGTGTGTATGTATAGGTGTGTAAGAGTGTGTGTGTATGTATAGGTGTGTAAGTGTGTGAGTGTATGTATAGGTGTGTAAGAGTGTGTATGTGTATGTATAGGTGTGTAAGAGTGTGTGTATGTATAGGTGTGTAAGTGTGTGAGTGTATGTATAGGTGTGTAAGAGTGTGTGAGTGTATGTATAGGTGTGTAAGAGTGTGTGTGTGTATGTATAGGTGTGTAAGAGTGTGTGTATGTATAGGTGTGTAAGTGTGTATGTATAGGTGTGTAAGTGTGTGTGTATGTATAGGTGTGTAAGTGTGTGTGTGTATGTATAGGTGTGTAAGAGTGTGTGTGTGTATGTATAGGTGTGTAAGAGTGTGTGTATGTATAGGTGTGTAAGAGTGTGTGTATGTATAGGTGTGTAAGTGTGTGTGTGTATGTATAGGTGTGTAAGTGTGTGTGTGTATGTATAGGTGTGTAAGAGTGTGTGTATGTATAGGTGTGTAAGTGTGTGTGTGTATGTATAGGTGTGTAAGAGTGTGTGTATGTATAGGTGTGTAAGTGTGTGTGTGTATGTATAGGTGTGTAAGAGTGTGTGTATGTATAGGTGTGTAAGTGTGTGGTTGTATGTATAGGTGTGTAAGTGTGTGTGTGTATGTATAGGTGTGTAAGAGTGTGTGTGTATGTATAGGTGTGTAAGTGTGTGTGTGTATGTATAGGTGTGTAAGAGTGTGTGTATGTATAGGTGTGTAAGTGTGTGTGTGTATGTATAGGTGTGTAAGTGTGTGTGTGTATGTATAGGTATGTAAGTGTGTGTGTGTATGTATAGGTGTGTAAGTGTGTGTGTGTATGTATAGGTGTGTAAGAGTGTGTGTATGTATAGGTGTGTAAGAGTGTGTGTATGTATAGGTGTGTAAGAGTGTGTGTATGTATAGGTGTGTAAGTGTGTGTGTGTATGTATAGGTGTGTAAGAGTGTGTGTATGTATAGGTGTGTAAGTGTGTGTGTGTATGTATAGGTGTGTAAGAGTGTGTGTATGTATAGGTGTGTAAGTGTGTGGTTGTATGTATAGGTGTGTAAGTGTGTGTGTGTATGTATAGGTGTGTAAGAGTGTGTGTGTATGTATAGGTGTGTAAGTGTGTGTGTGTATGTATAGGTGTGTAAGAGTGTGTGTATGTATAGGTGTGTAAGTGTGTGTGTGTATGTATAGGTGTGTAAGTGTGTGTGTGTATGTATAGGTATGTAAGTGTGTGTGTGTATGTATAGGTGTGTAAGTGTGTGTGTGTATGTATAGGTGTGTAAGAGTGTGTGTATGTATAGGTGTGTAAGAGTGTGTGTATGTATAGGTGTGTAAGTGTGTGTGTGTATGTATAGGTGTGTAAGAGTGTGTGTATGTATAGGTGTGTAAGAGTGTGTGTATGTATAGGTGTGTAAGAGTGTGTGTGTATGTATGTGTGTATATAGCAGCTCAGGCACTAGAGACTCAGGAGAAGTTGGCATTAGTCCCGGCTATTTGACTTTTCCCATCCTGGTATTTGTATATATTTGCATATATAACCTGAAAAGAAACCTCTCCCCAGACAGAATGAAGTGAATATAGGAATAAACAATCTATAAATGACAAGATAGCCCCATACAGCCTGTTACGCACGAATGAGTAGTCTGCTTAGGGTTACCCAGTGCATAAACACAAGCTAAGTAAAGAATGGTACGTGACAAACGTTGGAATGTGTTAGATAATAACTACTACAAATTGATTTAACGATTTAAACAAGTATGATAATAAACACCATAATATAAAGGGGAATTTCCAATGCGTTAGGAATTATTGCGCTAAAGGGTTACACTAATGCTAAAAATATCATGTGAATATTAAACTATGAACAGAACATAAGTATTGATTCTTCTCTTTGTGGTTCAGATGATTCTGATCATCAATAGTTCTCATTTAGGGGCCGAATATCTAAAGGTCTGTGGCCTGGCGAGATTATTTAAGAATACTCACCAGTCCTTCTAAATCCACTTTTTACCCTGAAAACAAGGTGTCTAGCTAAAGGGCGTACACTGTATTTTCATATGGGAAGAAGATGAAAACATTACAAAAGTGCACAATTAAAATCGTAATTTAAAAATCATAAATGTAATAATTCACACAAAAGTACTTAATACCCTAATAGAAAAACACATGGATACTAAAATATAGACGATTGTAAAATGCTATATGCAGAAAGCAGCTTAATGTGATTTATATTGGCTTCAGAATTTAATTTTTTAAAGTGTGCCCCTGCTCACTGCACCCTACACAGCAAAATTTCCCTTTCCAGCAAGCTCGATTTATTTTAATAGGAAACATCTCGCCAGTCGCAGAGGCTGCCCCTTTAAACATAATTCCACCAGGGCAGCCCCTGAGAGGGTGGGTGTGAAAAACCAAGTGTGATCAGATAGGGTCTGAATAATCGGTCCCTTAGGGCCAGATTTAACAAAGTAAGGTGGACAGCGGTGTACATCTTTGCACCTGTCTGCCCAGCTTCGAGTCTAGTGTGCAGCAATACGATGCCCAAATTTATTATTGCACACTACGGTTAGTATGCAATGCCATCCCCTGCTTGCGTGCAGACCACTGCTTCTTAAATTTCGGCTACAGGTTCACTTATGCAAACCTGTAGCTGATTGACCCCTTAAAATAAATCTGGGCCTAAGTGTCTAATGATCAAGAACTCGCCATCATGGAGAAAAAAATCACGCAAAATCTTTGGGGTCTTATTTTGAATATTCAGTGATAAAATAGGTGTCTCTCCTTCATATCCACAACCTGGATAGCGATATAAACAGATCTCAAGCTAAAACTTCCCTCTCTAAAATTCTTTGAGGGATCTCACAGTACAGAGGAGAGACTTCTTAGATAATCTCGCCAGACCAGAGAGCTTTACATTTTCAGACCCTAAGACCCTGATGATCTAAAGCTTTACATACTGGTGAGATTATCTGAGAAATCTTGTCAGTAGTGTGAGGCTCTGGATATAAAGGAGAGACACCTACATCACATTTTAGTGCTCAGTATAAACCCTCAAATGTTTTAAACGACCACTACACCTTTGTTCTCAGCCTGTACAACAATATGGCATACAATGGTGAGAAATAGACTGCAAGTCTATTTATCAAGCAGGAGGGCCCGTGTTTCTGGCGAGTCTTCAGACCGCTGCTCCATAACCTGTCCGCCTGCTCTGATGAGGCGGACAGAGATCGCCCCAATTCAACCCGATCGAGTACGATTGGGTTAATTGACACCACCCTGCTGGCGGCCGATTCTGCAGGGAGCTGCTGGTTCAATGCTGAATTGAAAATGAAAAATTAATTGCCAAGGATTCTAAGTCTAACCCTAAAAGGTTCTTTAAGTACATAAATAGCAAAAAGTCTAAGAAGGATAATATAGGTACATTAAAATGTGTGGAGGGTAGCATGATAAATAATGACAGGGAGAAGGCTGAGGTACTAAACCAGTTTTTTTCTTCAGTATACACAAGAGAGGAACCATTGAATGATACTTTGGAACAGAATAGAACATGCCAGTCCATACCACTAACTGGGTTTTGTTTAGAGGATATCAGGAAAAAACTAAAAAATATTAAGGTAAATAAAACTCCAGGCCCAGATGGAATACACCCAAGGGTGTTAAGTGAACTTAGCACTGTTATAGACAAACCTTTACTCTTAATTTTTCAAGACTCATTATCCTCAGGCATGGTACCCCAGGATTGGCGTAAAGCTGATGTGGTGCCACTCTTCAAAAAGGGAAGCAGGGATGATCCAGGAAGCTATAGACCAGTTAGTCTGACATCAATAGTGGGGAAGATATTTGAAGGGATTATAAGGGATTATATTGATGAGCATATTCGTGTAAACAAGATTATGAGTTCTAATCAGCATGGCTTTAGGAGAAATAGATCATGTCAAACTAATCTAATTAGATTCTACGAGGAAGTAAGTAAAAATATAGATAAAGGGGAATCAGTTGATGTGATATACTTAGATTTTGCAAAGGCATTTGATACAGTGCCACATGAGAGATTAATGCACAAAATTAAGGGACTGGGAATAGCTGAAAATGTTAGCTCATGGATAAATAACTGGATAAAAGATAGGGAGCAACGAGTAGCAGTAAATGGATCATACTCAGATTGGACAAAGGTAATCAGTGGCGTCCCCCAGGGATCAGTACTGGGCCCTGTTCTTTTTAATATTTTTATAAATGACTTGGAGCAAGGATTAAATAGCGACATCTCTATTTTTGCAGATGATACTAAGTTAAGTAAGGTCATTAGGTCAGAGCAGGATGAACTCTCTTTGCAAAGGGATTTGCTAAAATTAGAACTATGGGCAAGTGAATGGAAAATGAGATTTAATACGGAAAAATGTAAGGTTCTACATTTTGGAAGTAAAAATAAGCAGGCTATGTATTTTTTAAATGGGACAAGACTTAGCCAAACACAGGAGGAAAGGGATTTGGGAGTAGTAATAGATAACAAGCTAAAGATGAGTGCACAATGCAGGGCAGCGGCTTCAAAGGCTAATAAGATACTAGCATGTATTAAAAGAGGCATTGATTCAAGGGAGGAAAGCATAATTCTGTCATTATATAAAGCCCTGGTAAGACCTCACCTTGAGTTTGGAGTGCAGTTCTGGGGACCGATTGCTAAAAAAGATATTGCAGAACTAGAAAAAGTTCAGAGAAGGGCCACAAAGCTAATAAGGGGATTGGAGAAATTAACCTATGAGGAGAGGCTAGCCAAACTGGGTCTGTTCTCTTTAGAAAAAAGGCGCTTGAGAGGTGACATGATTACTTTATATAAATATATTCAAGGCCCATATACAGAGATGGCAGAAGCTCTTTTTATTCCAAGAAAATTGGTTCTGACAAGAGGTCATAATTTAAGGTTGGAGGAAAGGAGATTTAATCTCCTGCAACGGAAACGTTTTTTCACTGTAAGAGCAATAAAATTGTGGAACTCATTACCAAAGGAGGTAGTGAATGCCAATACCATAGATACATTTAAAAATAGTCTGGATAAATTTCTGTATATAAACAAAATTCATGGATATGATTGCTAGTATTAAATGGGTCACATTTTAATGGGGTTATTTAAGCTTAACTGGAGCTTTTTGTAAGTATTTTAGATTTGTATAGGTTGAACTCGATGGACTTCAGTCTTTTTTCAACCTTATCTACTATGTTACTATGTTACTATGTTACGGAGAGCGTATTGCTCTCCGCATTCAGCTATGTCTGTCGGACCTGATCTGCACTGTCGGATCAGGTCCGACAGACCTTTGTTAACTAGGCCTCCATGGCTTTAAAAAGGGACACCAGAATTAAAATATCTCTTTAAAAGGGATATAAACCCCAAAAAGTTTATTTTGTGGTTTAGACAGAGTATACATTAAAATAAAGTTTCTGATGTACTGCTATTTGTCAAATTTGCTTCTTTCCTATGATATTCTTTGTTGAAGAGATACCTAGGTTGGTGTCTCGAACACTACATGGCAGGAAATAACATTCCTGCAAAACCACTGCCACATAGTGTTCCAGAACTTGCACGCTCCTGAGCTTACTTCCCTGCTTTTCAAAAAAGATACCAAGAGAATGAAGAACATTTGTTAATAGAAGTAGATTAAAAAGTTGTTGTTCAAAATTGCATGCTCTATCTGAACCATGAAAGAAAATATTTGGTTTCCATGTCCCTTTAAATGTTTATATATATATATTGTAGTATCACTTATTTGCATAGCGCTGCATATTTCATGTCCCTTTAAATGTTTATACATATATAGTAGTATCACTTATTTGTATAGCGCTGCATATTTCATGTCCCTTTAAATGTTTATACATATATAGTAGTATCACTTATTTGTATAGCGCTGCATATTTCATGTCCCTTTAAATGTTTATACATATATAGTAGTATCACTTATTTGTATAGCGCTGCATATTTCATGTCCCTTTAAATGTTTATACATATATAGTAGTATCACTTATTTGTATAGCGCTGCATATTTCATGTCCCTTTAAATGTTTATACATATATAGTAATATCACTTATTTGTATAGCGCTGCATATTTCATGGGTGCTACTGCTGCCATTTTGAGACCTAGGTTAAGCTGCAGAGTTGCTGCCAAACGCATCAGCACCTGAATGCAGTGCACCCATGACTAGAGGGAAGCGGGGCATAACCTCACTACTGTGCTAATAAAATGTCCCTTTTTAATTTCTCTGTACTTTTATAATCAGTGTGAGACGATAACATTATGCTTTCAGCAGCAACTAAATCATTAATAGGGTTAAACCACAACTGCATATCAGGTACTAGAAGGTTCTTCATAACACAAAGGATGGGCCCCACCACAAGATTTTGAGTGCCCTCTTTTACTGCCAGTTTTCAAGCCCTTGTGTAGGAAGTATTGCTACAGTAAAAGGCTGTTTTCTTTGCATAGATTTTATTTTCTGTTTGCTTCCAGCTGAAATCTTTGTAATTGAGGCTGCTGGCAGAGAGATATTTGCCCTGCTGGGTACTGTGGGTTTGATTTGATTTTTCTTTTCCTCTCTTATCAGCATTTAGAATGGAGTTTAGCTTGTAATGGTCTGCTAATATGGGGATACATTACTTACAGAAGGATGTGAGTGGAGATACCAACGTTATTTATTTAATTCCTTCCTCTCTTTTTATCTACTCGTTCCCTTGAGCAGACAAGCTTACAACATCACTGGAACGGTAAATACTAACAAAAATATTATTTACAGTATATGCATCGGAAAGCCCGAGTTCAATAGGGAATCAAAAGAAATAAGACGCGGGAAATATTGTCACGTGATACTAATAGCAAATGTCGCTTCTGTCATTATTCCGAATGGGGCTGCACAAACATTGTAAGGCTCTGTGTTGCTGGTAGTGAGATTCATGCTTTCTATCATAGCATAGCAGATTCCTGACCCACCGTGTCTCCTGACTGGCGAATCACATGGGAAGCTTTTTGAAAGGAGCGTGACCTCTACCTAAGCCATTTACCATCCTCTATTACTTCAATTTTCACTCTATTGATCCACTTTTATGTGATTTCTTGGAATGCTGAATTTCTCCGCTTGTATATTTTCCCGGAGAAAGCTTTTTCTTCTTCAAGATAGATAACATTTTGTTAGGCGTATGTGAAAATTGTACATAGACAACAGAATAAGGGCATATGTTGACTCTAAAAGCTAATTGGATTTATTTTAATGTTGAAGGAGTAAAAATCTCTTTCCATTTCCACAGTGATGGAAAAAAAGACTCAAAGAGATGTTTTGTGGGTCTGTGGTTTTTGTTGAATGTATTTTTTAATCATCGTTATTTTTAATTAGTTTTTGGTTATTTTAATTTTGATAGAAAGATGTTGACCATTTTGAAATTTAAACTTATCTTGTTCTGAAAGGTGGTAATAGACTATAAGATTTTTTTTGTATAAAAGCTGACACCAACTCTAGTCTAATGACTGTTCTACAAAATTCACCATTAAAAGGACAGTAAAATTAAATGTATAACTAGGATACAACTTGCACAGCTTTCCAATTTACTTGTCTTATTCATTTTGTTTTCTTTATATCCTTTGTTAAAGGGTAATCCAACATAAGATTAGGAGCTAGCAAGTGTGTTTAGCCATCAGGGAACAGTGTTTGAAGAATGTTTAAATCAATGTTATACATAGTATACTCTGCCAACAAAGAGTGTCTGTAGAATTCTATGGAAGCTGTGTTTGCAACTATGTATAACATTGCTATAACCATTGTTGCAAACACTGCTGCCAGAAAACTAAAGTACCGTGCACACTCTTGAGTTCACCAAGGATTAATCTTTAACAAAGGATACCAAGAGTACAAAGCAAAATTGATAACAGAAGTAAATTGGAAAGTTGTTTAAAATGTCACACTCTATACAATTTTGACTTTATTATCCCTTTAAGGTATATGGGATTTTTTTGTAGCTAATTCATTTGATAAACTTTTCTAAAGGATTGTGAAGGACCCCATGGTTGGCAAGGGCCAGTAATAACTTGTTGTACATGCATTAGAATGTCCCTTTAAATCAAACATTTCTAATATTTGCTTTTGGGGCCGCACTATTGCAATGAACTGAATTAAGTAGGCGTCAGAGCCAGGGAGGAAATGTGCAGGACTTATACAACGCTCCTCTCACACCAGCTACTGTTTTTGTGCTGATGTAGAGAAAATGTTATTTCGGAAAGATGTAGGAGACAGAAATTGGAGTAGATCCTGTGTTTGTCTAGATCTGTACAATAACAATGATACATAACTGGGTAACGGCAGATACTGGCAGAACCCGTGGTCTGTATCGCTCTAAAGCAGTGCTCACTTTAGGTTTTATCTGTAAGTGCGATATATTGTTTAGCTTACAGTAAAGGGAATGAAACCCAATTGTTTTCTTTCATGATTCAGATAGCGCATTCAATTTTAATCATCTTTCTAATTTACTTCTACTAGCAATTGTTCTTAATTCTCTTGGTTTCTTTTGTTGAAAAGCATGTACATAAGCTTAGGAGCTGGTCTATTTATGGATCACTATATGCCAGCAGTTTTGCAAGAATGTTATAAATTTGCAAGAGCACTAGATGGCTACCTAGGTATCTCTTCAACACAGAATACAATGGCAAAGAAACAAATTTGATACTAGAAGTAAATTGGAAACTTATTAAAAATGGTTCGCTCTGCCTGATTCACAAAAGTAAAAATGTGGGTTTCATATCCCTTTGAATAGTATTTCTAAGCCATTTTTACCAGGAGTGATAAACACATTTAACACAGTACAGGTCACAACTATAACACATTTAGCAGGACAGTCCCTCATTTTAACACTTATATTTCAGCCCCCTTTATAAAAGCCTAGCTGAGTCCTTATTATGGGACTACAAACCACCAACTCTATTCTTGACCAACCATATCCTAATCTAACCAATCAAAACCCTGCTCCTGGGATACAAAAGTGCCACCCCTTTGGCCCACTTCCAGTTTAAAAAAGTTTATGTAGGAATATAAGGAAGAACCTGATTAAAGGGACATTCAGGTTAAATAACATTTTCATGATTGAGATACAGCATGTAATTTTAAACAACTTTCCAATTTACTTCCATTAAAAAAAAATGTGCACAGTCTTTTATATTTACACTTTTTGAGTCACCAGATCCTACTGAGCATGTGCAAGAATTCACAGACTATACGTATATACATTTGTGATTGGCTGATTGCTATCACATGGTACAAGGGGAGTGGAAATATACATAACTTTTAAATTTGTTATAAAAAAAAATCTACTACTCATTTGAAGTTCAGACTTGCAGGCCCATTTATCAAGCTCCGTATGGAGCTTGAAGGGCCGTGTTTCTGGCGAGTCTTCAGACTCGCCAGAAACACAAGTTATGAAGCAGCGGTCTAAAGACCGCTGCTCCATAACCCTGTCCGCCTGCTCTGAACAGGCGGACAGGAATCGCCGGACATCAACCCGATCGAATACGATCGGGTTGATTGACAGCTCCCTGCTGGCGGCCGATTGGCCGCGAGTCAGCAGGGGGCGGCGTTGCACCAGCAGCTCTTGTGAGCTGCTGGTGCAATGTTAAATGCGGAGAGCGTATTGCTCTCCGCATTTAGCGAGGTCTTGCGGACCTGATCCGCAGTGTCGGATCAGGTCCGCAAGCCCTTTGATAAATGGGCCTGTAAGTGCTATTGCATTGTCTTGTTATCTTGCATTTGTTGTTTATGTAAATCTAATTTGTTGACTGGTCCTTTAAGCAGAACAATGCTCAAATCTAAAACATCTTACACTTTTTAAGTAACTAAATGTATCTAATCACATCTGTGTCTTATTAGCAAATAAACCAGATGTCAGGGTTAGGACTGCCTGGCCTGGAATAAAAACTACTCTACAATAATGTACATAAATTAAATATTTTAAAGAGCCACAAAGTCACAATGAAAGTTTCACATTTTTAAATAAAGCATCCAAATAAAAAATAACTTTCCGATATATTTACAATATCAAAACATGCACCTTCTTTTTATATGAACACTTTCTGAGGCTCTAGCTTCAACTGAGCATGGGCAAAAGTGCACAGTATATAGGTATATGCATTTTGTGATTGGCTGATGGCTGTCACATGATACAGGGGGAGGGAAAATTGGATTCACTTTGAAATTTGCCAGAAAATATTCTACTGTTCATTTCAATTTCAAGCGCTATAGCATTGTCTTTTTATTGTGTGTTTTCAGTTATTCAGTTCTACTGTATTTAGTGGTCATTTTAAGTGGTGCAGTTGAGCGCCAGTGCACAATCTATTTTGGGATTTATTGTATGATAATTACAGTAGTTTTATATGAAGTCAAACTAACAAACCATGGTGGTATACACTACTTTTGTTTATGGCACAGCTGAACTACAAGATGGGTACCTGGGTTAAGCAAATACACCACTGTATTATGTTTCACTGGGACATTATATTAATGTACAATTGTATATAGGTAACACAACTTTACATTTAACTCCCCAAAAAGGTGCTAAATACACAGTTAAAGTTACTGTCTCAGAAACTGCATTTTATTGCCACTCCCGAGCTGAGTACAATCACTCGGCCACTTAAAGAGACAGTAAAGCCATAATTAGTTAGACAGAGCATACAATTTTTAAACAACTTTCCAATGTATTTCTATTATTTAATTTGCTTTCTTCTCTTATCAGCCTTTGTTGAAGGGTTTATCTAGGTAAGCTCAGGAGCAGCAAAGCTCCTGTGTGCTAGCTGCTGATTGGTGGCTGCATATATATGCCTATAGTCATTGGCTCACCCCATGGGGCATATTTAAGAAGGTGCGAGCAGACATGATCTGATATTGCGGATCATGTCCGCTGCACATCGATAAATGCCGACAGCATACCCTCTCCGCATTTATCATTGCACCAGCAGTTCTTGTGAACTGCTGGTGCAATGCCACCCCCTGCAGATTCGCAGCCAATCGCCCGCTAGCAGGGGGTGTCAATTTCCGGCGATGTCTGTCTACCTCCTCAGAGCAGGAGGACAGGTTATAGAGCAGCGGTCTTTAGACCGCTGCTTCATAACTCGTGTTTCCGGTGAGCCTGAAGGCTGGTCAGAAACACGGGGCATCCGTTCGGAGCTTGATAATTCGGCCCCCATGTGTTCAGTTAGTAACCAGTAGTGCATTGCTGCTCCTTCAACAAATGATACCAAGAAAATGAAGCAAATTTGATAATAGAAGTAAGCTGGCAAGTTGCTTAAAATTGTATGTTCTAAATTAAGAAGGAAAAAAATAGGGTTTCCTGTCCCTTTAAGGACAAAATACGCACTTAGTCACCAATCAATGACCGTTTTCTACTTGTAACTGGCTTACAGCATGTTAGTTAACTAAATGGTGGGTGTAGTTTAAGGTACGGGTCCCTTAGGGTGGAGGAGTGTTTAAGGGGTTGAGAAGATTAACAGAGCAGGCAAGAATGATTGGGACACAGTTTGTTGTGGAATCAGATTACCTGGGTTTAACTGTTTAATGAGTTTATTAGGCATAAACATATGGTTACCAAGGAACCTTAGTGTAATAATAAAATTTTTAACAACCAATAGAATTTTAATATTGCACCAGTATGCCCCTTTAATTGCTCCTGCAGTTGACTTCATCATATACCTAATCATTTACAATCACATAGCTGGTTGATCAGGATTATACAATGAGGTAAAGAGCTGCCTACTGCAAGGAGAGTCTGCAGGCCGGGAGCTTTAGGATTTGCGCCAGAGTGTGTGGGTCTAAGACTGCCAGGCTCCTTAAAGTCTCCTGCACAAACCTCAGTTGGATCCTCATCAGTAGAAATGATTCTGCTGATGTAATGCTGTACAATTTACTGTGGTTACTGCGCTGCTGAGCACACAGCTTTGCAACAGGTTTAGAGTTTCGAGCAAAAAACGGACCTCCAGGAACTGAATACATAGCAGACCTAGCCCATTACATGTCATTAGAAAAGGAAACTCAAGGGGTAGATTGATGGGAAAAAAAACTATTTGCAACTGGATAAAAAAGTCTACATAATTCTTTCTTCCTATTGATTAGGGGCATGAAAGAAAATGCTCTCCTGTTGTTAGAGTATTTTATGATTGCCCTATTGCTTACATAGAACTATGTGTTTAACTGCTGCACCTAGTTAAAGCAAGCTGCAGGCCAGGAATAACAAGAAGCATATGCTTGTAGTCACCAATCACCACCTAGCTCCCAGTAGTGCACTGCCACTCTCGAGCCTACCTAGGTATGATTTTCAACAAAGGGTAGTAAGAGAATTAAAGTGATGGTAAACTCTGGAATGATCTGGAATGCTAGTTTAATTCACCAGTTGTAATAAAGATGCACTAAAAGTTACTTTTTAATATAGATATGAAATTCAAATTCCTTGAGCTCCCCGCCTACTTCAAAAGTCAATTTTTCTGTGAGCTAATTGTTTGAATTGTTGTCCAATCAGTGTTCTCCCCATATGGCACTTTTGTTGTAGCTAGAGCACTTATTTGACAACAATTCAAACAGCCCACAGAAAAATTGACTTTTGAAGTGGGAGGGTGAATGCGAGGAATTTGAATTTCATATCTATATTTAAAATTAACGTATAGTTCATCTTCATTACATCTGCTGAATTAAACACCAACTAAAATATCCCTAACATCACGGATATGTTTTTAAAAAGGGGAGAGTTTACCATCACTTTAAGTAAATCTCCTACTAGAAGTAAAATTAAATGCACCCTCTATTTGAACAATTAAAGTTTACCCTTTTAGACTATTGTTTATGTTTAGGGGCATCAAGCAATACAAATTATGTTATAAAATGTTTAATACATAGCCATAAAAATCTTTGCAGTCAATATTTTCATTATTTATTTTGCCCACTATTTTACAATAATTTAACTGGGAACATACAAATCTTCTAAGAGTTGGAAGCTCAGACTACAGACTTCACAATCCTAACTCTTTTACATTCTACACAATGACTGTTTGATCTTTCTTGTAAGTTAGTTATATATTTCCTTAATTGTCCTGAGCAGAGAAAACAATATAAGAGACAATTTTTGTCTGTTTATAGAAGAAAGCAAAATTCAGACCAAAAGTTTTTTGCTTCATCACAGTAGACTGTGCAGGTTGTGAATTAATAGACATTAAAGGGACAGTCTAGTCAAAATTAAATTTTCATTATTCAGATAGGGCATGCAATTTTAAACAACTTTCCAATTTACTTTTATCATCAAATTTGTTTTGTTCTCTTGGTATTCTTAGTTGAACACTAAACCTAGGTAGGCTCATATGCTAATTTCTAAGCCCTTGTAGGCCGCCACTTATCTGAATGAATTTGAAAGTTTTTTTACTGCTAGAGGGCATTAGTTTCTGTGCCATATAGATAACATTGTGCTCACACCCGTGGAGTTATTTATGAGTCAGCCCTGATTGACTTAGATAAGGGGCAGTCTGCAGAGGCTTAGATATAAAGTAATTACAGAGGTAAAAAGTTTATTAATATAAATATGTTGGTTATGCAAAACTGGGAAATGGGTAATAAAGGGATAGAAGAGATCTGGTTTGAGCAAAAATCGACACAAAATGTATTATTGTAAACTAAAACTTACTGGCAGAGTCAAAGAGCCCCATTTAACACCTGTCAAATAGAGAAGGTTCCCAGCTAGGAAACCTATCCGCCTGTCTTTGTCATGAGCGGGTAGCGGATACTGTTGTCCATTGCTCACATTTATTATTGTGCAGGAAAATCCTTGTGAAGCTCTGCCCCTGCTCATGGGACCTGTCAATCACTAACAAATTTGGGGTGATTTATCTCTGCTACCTCATGTGGCGGTCTATGACTGCTGCTATTTAACTTGCAGTAAGCAGACTTGCATGAGAGAGCCTGCATCTCCCGTTGTCTCAGTGCACAACTAAAACAAATATTTATATATATATATATATCTCAGGAGAGATGTGCAGGTACAAGATCTGAAAAGGTAACATTCACAACAATGTTTGTGACAATTTTATACATTATTGCAAAAACTGCCACCATATAAGGCTCTACAAATATGCAAACCTCTGACCTAGGGATTCTGCATAGAAAGAAGCTAAGATTTTATGCTCTATCTGCAACTTTCATTTTAAAGGATTACTTTCTGTTATAATTTTTAAGCTAAACAACTAACATATTAAAGTTAATAAACATTAATTAAAACCTACTGACATATTTTCTCCAAAACGAAGTTTCATAACGTTCTAAAAGTTATATCTTTTATTCGCCGATGATGTCACGTTATCCTGCCCACTATTTTCAGCACTGCATGTTCAAAATACTTAAACCAATAACTTTGTGTTTAAAGCGCCATTTTGAAACCTGGGTATTGTAAACGGATTGGTACAGAACAAAGGATACCCACGGAGTGGGTTTGGAAAACAATTAAATTTGCAGACAAGATTTCTGATATACGGTAGAGATATGTTAATGAAATGCTATTGATAAAAAGCGTATTTGGGGTAGTTAGTTAGTAACAGGCATAGAAAATATTTACTTACAGTGGCCCTTTAACTTCTCTGTCCCTTAAATTGATTGACATTATGCTATCCTTAGGTGCATCATTTTCCATCATTTAATATTAGTATTATTTTTTTAAAGAAATCACGGTATTAGACATGTAGAGCAGCAAAATAATTGTTTTTCCCGAATATTCGTCTGCTGCGCTATTTTGTATTTGTTTAGTTTAAAACTAAACCCATACTGAATATTCGGGGGAACTTTTACATTTGTTTTCATTAAAGCGACACTGAACCCAAATTTTTTCTTTCATGCTTCAGATAGAGCATGACATTTTAAGCAACTTTCTAATTTACTCCTATTATCAAATTTTCTTTATTCTCTTGGTATCTTTATTTGAAAAGCAAGAATGTAAGTTTAGATGCTGGCCCATTTTTGGTGAACAACTTGGGTTGTTCTTGCTGATTGGTGTATTAATTTAACCGACCAATAAACAAGTGCTATCCAGGGTCTAAACCAAAAAATAGCTTTGATGCCATCTTTTTCAAATATAGATAGCAAGAGAATGAAGAAACATTGATAATAGGAGTAAATTAGAAAGTTGCTTAAAATTCCATGCTCTATCTGAATCACGAAAGAAAAAATTTGGGTTCAGTGTCCCTTTAAACAAATGTAAATGTTCCTTTGCTACTAAAACTTTCACTCTAGCAGGATGCAGAGCTGTGCTAATCCCGTCTGTTCTTCATAGAGCCCCAGACCGCGCTGAGCCTTACCGCGGCAGTATCTCCATTTTTATAACTTTTTTGTTGCCGATGTTGCAGACCAGTAGAATTTGCAAAATATTTTTTTTGCCAGCATCTATAAAGTAACGTAGCAAATTACCTAAAGAAAATAACATTTTTCAGCGATTAAGTCCATAAAACGGTCTTTTGGTGTATCTGACAGTGCCATTACTTTTCTTCGGATGTAATTTAGTGCTGCTTTTGGCACAAAAGAGGTTGTTGTTAATCAGTTCATAGAGCAAATGCCGGAAGACGGATTGGGAGGAATGTGTCTGCCATCGGGAACTCTACTCAATACTGCTTCATTAGGCGCTGCGCCAGGCTTAGGAGATGCTGTACTGCTGACCCCTGGGTAGAGGCTTCAGGCAATGTCTAGAAATGGCCATCAGTATACTGTATTCACGAAGCAGTAGAATTGCTTGAATGCTCTGTATTAGTTGTGAAGACTTGAGTATTGTCATTGCTGTTTTGTTTTTCAGTCTTTGACAAGAATTGTCTACAAGTATGTATACACTGTGCATTGATACAATGTTACCACTTTGGATTAGCAGGGGCAAAATTACAATATAATAATTCAGGCATTATCATTAGGTAGAGGATGTGACTGCTTTTCCATGAATTGGCGCGGTATTTGCATAGCCAAATAAGGTCTCGTTTTCCATTGAGCCACAGCTGAGTTTACACAAAGTCCTAAAATGAAAAAAAAAAAAAAAAACTATTGTCAAAAGCTTTTATGCTTAGCCACAGTTTACAATTCCGCGTTTTCAATCATAGTCGGTAGCCAGGCTCCGGCTGCCAAAAAATAATTACACGGTCCATAGAAAATAATAAAAATTGAAAAGCGCAAATTTATACCAGGTTTCAATTGAAAACGTAAACAGTTAAAACACTGTCGGAAGCTGTTGAAGGTCTCAACCGTTACGGCCTGCTCAACTAGATGTAAAAGAGGGAAAGTAAGCTTTTTGAGGCCTCTTTTCCATTGAGATATTAAAGTTTTCAAACAATGCTAGTGTTTCACTTTATAAATGTATTGTTATTTGTAATATGTATTTAATAGGCTCAGGAGCTGCTGATTGGTGGCTGCACATATATGCGTCATGTGGCATACCCAATGTGTTCTGCTAGCTCCCAGCACTGCATTGCTGCTTCTTCAACAAAGGATACCTAGAGAAAGAAGCTAATTAGATAATAGAAGTGAATTGGAAAGTTGTTCAAAATTGTATTCTCTATCTTAATCATGAAAATTTGGGTTTCATGAACCTTTAAGGCCAGATTTATCAACAGATGAGAGCACTGTCAGCTGCAGGTTCTTATAACTGTCATCAAGATTTAAGAAGCAGTGGTTTGATGACTGCTGCTTCTTAACCAACTTTGCCCCCTGTTATGTGGCGTATATCAATACCCTTTGACTTTTCTGACCGGGAAGATTGACGGCCCTTGCTCATGTACAGCGGCTAGTGTGCAACGGTAAATGCAAGCAGCATATTGCTGCCCGCTAGACGCTAAGCTGGGAAGACAGGGATAAAGATGTACTCCCCTGTCCACTTTACTTTGTTAAATCTGGCCCTAAATGAGGTTCCCACAAGTGTTCCATCTCTTTGATTAAGCATGTGATATACACAACAAACATGACTTCTTGATACGTTTTAATGTCACCACGATAAACAAATTAGCTATAAAATATATAGATGTGAAAGTTTTTATGGCTGCATTTTTTCTTGAAGTGAACGATTACATCTAAAAGTGAAAGGGTTAAGCACGATTGCGATCAGTCTCCTGCCATATGAATAATAGAAAAGGCTCTGTCATTGATAACATTTCCCTTCTGTTCCTGCCTGGGAAGTCATGGGAGGAAGATGACAAAGTGTGACATATGCTTGTTCCATCCACAAAAGTTGAGGGAGGAGATAGTTTATGTACCTCACTGCGTCTTCATTCACATTTTGCAGCGTTGTTGTTGTTTGCCATATTAAGCTTGTTTGATCTCGTCTGTCTTGTTGCTTCTCCAAGCAGAGCGAAGTAGTCCCTCACATGTGTACTTCCTGACGAGGCAGATGTAACGTTGCTTGAGAAAGTGTGCAACTGAGGTTTTCATTTAGCAGGATGAGTGAATTAACACAGCTTGCCTGGAAGTTAAAGAGGCATAATCTTCACCATAAATTAAAGCTTGGGTTCCTGTTTTCTCTAAACTGCTGTCTTTGCCAAGCTGGTTAACTTTCTGTAAACCAAGAGGGACACAGCTAGGCTTGTACAGCAGGGAATTGCTGGTGTTGGTATTGGATGCAGGCAGAAAAGCGCATCTGAGCTATCTGAACAAGATGGAAGCTCTGGCACAACAGGAAACGGACAATGTTGTTGATAAGATGGCTTGTTACACCCACTGCAAAAGGGCATTAAACACTTCTTGCTTTTATGTGAAACAAATAGTAATATAAATGTTATGTAAAAAAAAATTGTATGTTTTTAAAATTCTGCAAATTGCCTAAACCAGCTATTTGATTTGCAGCGTTTTGAAAACCTAGTTTAAAGGGAAATACCCATATGCTAAATCAATTGAAAGTAATGCAGCGTAAATGTTCAAAGGTGAAAATAAAATATTACCTGATCACTAGGTAAAAACAAAAAAATGTTTTACCTCAAAATGTCTTCAGCTCACCAGAGTAAGTTCTCTGTAAACTTCAGCAGATGTCAGCTGCATGTTGAAGAAGAAAAAAAACAGCCAATCAGCTTCATCAGTGCTGATGTCTCACTTTACTGTGATCATATGAGATTTCACTGAAATGTTACAAGATTTTTTAGTGAACTTCCTTATACTGAGGAAGCAAATAACATGAACGTGCCAGATGCATGCTTCTTAGTCCTGGGACTAGCATCTTTACAGGCTGCTTAAAGTCCCTTTACAATGGGATGTGGCTACTGAGGAAATGTTAAGGTAAAATATCTTCCTTTTTTACATAAAGATGTTCAGGTGATATTTTCTAGACAGCTTTTTACAACTATTCTGCCGCATTTTGAAGTGCTTCAACATTTGGGTATCATGTCCCTTTAAAGAATATGCTATTTGTCCTCTCTATGGAGTGTGGGACAATCATAATTTATTACATAATCATAAATAGTGCTGTCCTGTATCAATATTTATGTTTTCCTGCAACATGTGAAACTCATAAGTTTAGGACAATATGGCTGACGTGGCAACCCTACATAAAACTAACCTCTTTAGTTCTGTCATTTCCATTTTGTTTCTATATCAAAATATTCTAATAAACTGTTATACTCACCATTTATTTTACTGCTAATATATCATTTAAATTAGCCAGCGCCTACTTACATTTAAAAATACATGATTTAAGTCCATTTTTCTATTCTCAATAAACTTTTAGTTTGGTAATTACATTTACCTATTGTTCTTAGTATCCTTTGTTCAAACTTAGATGCTCTCTATGAGAGAATACTGAGGTAGGCTGGGCAGTGTGCACGTACTTGAGTACTGTATATGTATAACATTGTTACAAACATTGGTGTAAGCACAAACCAGGGGTTGACACCAAGGTGTCGTAATATACTACGTGGTGTGACCCATTAGTAAAAGTATAGTCATCCAGGTAAATAGAACAAGAAAGGCTATGCATATAATGTGGGGCCACAGTCCTGTACAGCACAGCTGAAATATAGTGCCCAAGACACATACACGTACCTAAGCCTATCTCAGTATGCCCTCATGGAAAGGGGCTACATTTTGAACAAAATATACCAAGATAAATTGATGTTATTTGTTTGTTTTTTTTAATTATACCCTCGATAATAAATTCACCTAATTTATTTTTATCTGAATCATTAAAGGTACATTAAACACTAAATAAATGCTAGATAGAATGATGCATTCAAACAAAAGATTAGTCTGAAAATAACATGTAGATGTATTTTTTTAAAGTTTCATTAGTTGTTTAAAAAGTGACAAAATAAGTGTAAAGTTTTAGTGACTATAAAACACTGGGAGCTGCCATGTTGTAACTTGTGTTACCTTCTCTACTGTGGCCAATTAGGGTCAGTTATAAATAGGTCACTAGAGTGTGCAGCCAATGGTTGTGCTGAATATAACAGTGTTCTGCACTTCCATTTCTAACAGGAACTGAAAAGCTCACAATTTCAGAATGGAATTACAGGCAAAGAGGACAAAATAAATAATGAAAGTATATTGCAGAGCTGTTTTATATATACAATTTATCATTTTATATTACCATCTCAAAGTGTTTAATGTCCCTGTAAAGGTTTATTTTGACTCCCATGTCTCTTTCATTAAAAGGTTATTAAACTCAAAAACTGTCTTATGATTCAGAGAATACAATTTTTAAAATTTCCAATTTCTTCTATTAGGAAATTTGCTTTGTTCCTATGGTATTCTTTGTTGAAGCGATACATGGCAGGAAATAGTGCTGTCATCTAGTGCTCTTGCAAATGAATAACGTTCTTGCAAAACTGCTGCCATTAAGTGCTTCGGACATGTGCACACTTCTAAGCTTACGTCCCTGCTATTCAACAAAAGATACTAAGAGAAAGAAAAAAATGTAATAGAAGTAAATTAGAAAGTTGTTTATTAAAATTGCATGCTGTATATGAATCATGGAAGAAAAAAATGTTTTAACAATATGTTAGTTTTATTGCAGCCTGATTTAACCTTACTGTGTCTTTCTGTATTTGCAGGAGTGACCTTGTGTTTATAACGCTGGATGTATTAATCATTGGCTCCAAGGTCTGGAGAGGACTCTACATTGAATATGGTGCCTTATACTTGCCTGCTGCTGCTAACCGCGTCAGCGCTACTGCTTTGCTGCTTTATCACCTCTGTACAAGCAGACAGTAAGTTTAATTTCATATTTTTACCTGTTTTATGCTGTGTTTTGTGCAAATGTTTCTTTTGGTCGCTTTTATCATTATATCACCATTACAATTACTGAATAGCGCTACAGAATCTGTTGGCAAATAACTGATAGATTTTCCAAGAAAATTGTTTGTGACAAAAGGTCACAAATTAAGCCTGGAGGAAATGAGATTTAATCTCCTGCAACGGAAAAGTTTTTTTCACTGTAAGAGCAATAAAATTGTGGAACTCATTAACTAAGCAGGTAGTAAATGCCAACACCTTAGATGCAGTTATAAATGGTTTAGATACGTTTCTGGCTAGAAACAGAATTCATGGATATGATTGCTTGTGTCAAATGGGTCACCTTTTTAACAGGATTAATTTAGGCTCAACTGGAGCTTTTTTGTAAGTATATTAGATTTTGTATAGGTTGAACTTGATGGCCTTTTTTAAACCTCATCTAAAGGTTTTATTTTATATAAAGACCTTAGTAAATGTCCCTTTTAATTTAAGGGACAATGTCCTGAAGCAAACAGATATAGCAATACACTATATTCAAAGCTTTTTCAGACATACCCTTTCTAATGGACTGTGCTCTCTCTGCTTTTCGTTTACATAGCTTTTCTATGGCCAGTACGGTAGTATTAACATTTTTCAGTATTGTTGAGGGTTTCAACAGGGAAAAAACAGCTATTCCAATTTAAAAAATGATAAAATGTATCAATGGGTGACAGTTATACTGACCTTTAAGATGATTGCCCATTGCCATATTATTCTTGCAGTCACAGATAACATTTCACATTTAGTAGATATTCCATGTACACCTCTGTTTCAGGCTATCCTTATACAAGTAAATGTACAATACAAAGTCCTGGCTGTGACTATGTAAAATGTCCTTTATCTACGACTATTATTAAGTTGTTATGCTCTGTTTAGTTTTAATACTGTCCCCGTGCACAGCGCTTGGCCCTCCGGTCCTTTAAATTAAAATACCCTGCTCTTCTTGTAATGCGCTTACAACATAATTATTTTGCATGATCACAATGTCTGTCACTGCTTCTTTTCGTGGTATTGTTCTGTGCTTTTCTTGAATTAAGCTGCTTTTGTGCACCCTCTTGGACATCAGAAAACCATTCATACTGCAGAAAAGGACAGAATACTGGATGCTTTACTCTCTCAGAATACCTCACTGTTGGATGATACTCTGGGCTGGTAACAGAAACTAAGGGGGGGTGAAAAGGAATTTCGCTGGGTACTTTTTGTATTGTGAGTCTAAACAGAGGGAGAAGAACATAGGCGGCTATCAGTGGGGCTCCTCGATTGCCATTTTGTTTCTTATGGTTTCTAGTTGTACAAGCAAAGCCTTAACCCTTTGTCTGCCAGATGGGCCTACAGAACTTGACTTCGCAATATGGCAGCAAAAAGGCATAAGTGGGGATGGAAGTCAAAATGAAACTGAATATTATGTGTATAACTTTGTTACCATCATTGTTCCATACACTGCTGCTATATAGTGCTGAAGATACGTGCACTCTCCTGATCCTACCTCAGTATGCTATCATTTAAAGAAACTATGCTTTAACAAAGGATACCAAGAGACAGAATTAAAATTAATAGTAAAAATGCATTTGATTTATGTGTTTATTTTGTGCATCTGAGTTAAGGAAGTTTAATTTTCTCTTTAAAGGAAAGTTGTAATTGTATTTTTGTTTCATCTAAACAAGATGATTTCAAAATGATTATAGTTTTTAATGTTATTATTATTTTGAATTAATTTTCCTTTCCTGAATAAACCAAAGGTTTTCCTGTCAAGTTGTAGAGGTGTGTCCCTCTCCATCAATAGAGTTGCAGGAGATGTTGTAGGAAGAATACAATTTAGATTGCTGTATATGTTTACATTTAAATGTAATATCTTAAAGGGATATAGTCACCAAAACTCACATTCTGTAACTTAAAGGAACAGTCTACTCCAACACTTTTATTGTTTAAAAGATAGATAATCCCTTTATTACCCATTCCCCAGTTTTGCACAACCAACACGGTTATATTAATATACTTTTTACCTCTGTGATTATCTTTTGACAGCCCACTGATCACATGACTTTTTATTTATTATCTATGAACTTGTATTTTAGCCAATCAGTGCAGTGTCAGCCACAACTCCACGGGGGTGAGCACAATGTTATCTATATGGCTCACATTCTTTGCTGTGAAAAGTTAATAAAGCATGTGATAAGAGGCTGTCTGTAGTGGCTTAGAACAAGGTAAACATTTAGAGGTTTAAATGTTATAAATAAATTAATACAACAATGTTGTTTGTAGTACGTTATCTATCTTTATAGACAATAACAATTTTGGTGTTGACTGTCCCTTTAAAGAGGCAATTTCTCATACATTTTATACTCTGCAGCTTGTAAAACAAGTCATTAGAAGCACATTAAATGAAAAATAATTTTACAATATATTGTCCCTTTAATTGCAGAGGTATGCTATTCATATACTAAAAACAAATACTAGAATGCTCCATATCTAATCTGCTCTGCAGAGCTTCATATCACACAGCTAAGTGACCACTCCTGTTGGTACAGCTGTGATTACTACATTAGGAAATCATTGATAAGCATATAATACAGAGGGCCCCAAGGCTTTCAATACAAAATAAAAATAATAATTTTCATTAATAGACCCTTGTATCACGTGACAGCCATCAGCCAATCACAAATGCAAATACGTATAGTCTGTGAATTCTTGCACATGCTCAGTAGGAGCTGTGGACACAAAAAGTGTAAATATAAAAATAATGTGCACATTTTGTTAATGGAAGTAAATTGGAAAATGATTTAAAATTGCTGCTCTATCTGAATCATGAACGTTTCATTTTGACTTGAGTGTCCCTTTAAGGTGAGAGGCCTGCAAGTTTTCTAGTACAACTAACCACAGAAGAAGCAGCGCGCACAGTAATATCTCCACAGCCGTTTGCAGAAAAAGAAATGATTACATTTTCTGGGTGACCTGTCAGTTTATCTGTCACAGTGACCGTAATTCCATTAAATCTCTGCTCAACTGAATCACTTTGATTGTTTTACACTCTCGCTTAAGGTCACTTTTTCCTCTTTTGTGTGCTTCAAGTTCTTAGCCACACAAGACAGGATCTTGCTCCCTGAATTTCATTTCTAGTTTAGTTTGATAGCTACAAAGAAGGGGTTTTTTTAAAAAAAAAAATTTTTATTATTTCTTTGCCACCCAAGAGATTATCTACTTTATCTACTTTAAAAATAAAAATGTCTCTTCAGCCGTGCACTTCACAAACTAAAAACTAAAGAAATCACTTTCTGAACGGAGAAGATATGTGTGCTACTATTTACTTTAAATTGCATTCGGTATTATGCGCTCAGTAGAAAGTTTTCTATTATAAAGTTTGTGCAAAGGCGAGTAATAAGCAATGCCTACTCATCTTCTGCCTATCTTTCTCTGCCTTTTTATCATTGCTGTTTTGGTTCAACAGAGAAAAAGGGTAATTGTGCTCCAATATTTCCTATCTTAGAAATGAAAACAGCACTTCACCATTTTTGTTTTTGTCTCAACATGTAAAGGGCTGTTTAAAGGGACAGTCTACACCTTAGTCATCTTAAAGTCTTACTTTAGATTAAGCTGCAAATATCGTCTTGCACCCCTTTCTATATCATGCAGCAGGAATGGTAAAAAAGTTATTTTAAAATGACTATTGTTTCTGATCACTTTGAAATGGCTGCCAAGCTCCGCCCACTGATGACATCACGATGTGGGCTGCATCTATGCACTCTGCTGAATAGCATTGACAGTTTGTTGCATCCAATTAGTGAGTCTTTTGTAACTAGTGAAGCCTTTAATGCAGCCCAGTTCATGATGTCATCAGTGGGCGGAGCTTGGCAACCATTTCAAAGTGACCAGAAACAATAGTCATTTTAAAATAACTTTTTTAATGTTACTGCTGCAAGTTATAAAAGGGGGTGCAACAGGCTATTTGCAGCTTAAGCTAAGGTAAGACTTTAAGATGACTAAAGTGTAGAATGTCCCTTTAAATGTAAATACATTCTAATACAGCAGTATCAGTTGATAGTTACTTCCTTCTAATGTTCATTGGCTGATAGAGACCTTGAAAGTAAGAAGCTATCAGCCAATGAAGATTAGCAGAAAGTACACAATTGCTGCTGCGTATTGTTTTGAAGGTGAAGGGATATGAAAGTTAAAGTCAAACATTCATGGTGCAGAGACAACATGTAATTTACTACTGTTGTTAAATGTGCTTTGTCCTTTTGGTATCACTTGTTGAAAACCATACCTAGGTAGGCTTTACTGGGAGCTAGCTGCTGATTGGTGGCTGCACACATATGCCTCTTGTCATTAGCTCACTGAATATATTCAGCTATCTCCCAGTAGGGCATTGTTGCACTGAAGTTGACTTTAAGGGGACACTGTAGTGAAAAATAGAATCATGATATTATAATAGTTTAGCAATAAATAAAGCCTTTTTCAATGTGTCTCATGTATTAAATACGTATTGTTTTATAAATCTCTATTGTAATGTAACTATTTCCAAACCCACTGAGTTGTCCGCCGTTACGGTTTTCCAATCCGGGCTGACAACTGCAGTTGGAAGATGGCGACTGCAAGACTCAATGTGCATGCGCGAGTTAGCACAACGTCATCCCATACGTCATTGCATGCGTTTTATTGAGTCTATTGTCGGTCATGTCGGCTTCTGTGCCGCTATATGCGCATGTGAGACTAACCTGATCCTATTGCGCATGCGTGGAATGACGATAATGTATTTTAATTTTATGCACATACTCGCCATCCGATTGGCAAGTATGTTAGACCATAGACGGCCCACATTTGAGGGCAGGATTACATGATATAATGAGGATAAAATAAATCATTACTTTACTGATAAAGGGAGCTTCGTTTCGGAAACAAAAAAGGTAAACTACATTGTTTAGACAATTGCAATGCTAAATCTTTGTTCCAATTTGAATAGCAAAACCAAAAGTTAGTAATCCTTTAAGTATTTAACTGCATTATATGGGTTAAACACATAGTTAATATGTAAGCAATAGTTCAATAATAAAATGCTCTAAACACATTACAGCATTTTCTCTCTTGTATGCCCATTTAAAGGGACAGTGTATGCTGATATTTTTCCCCTTTATTGTGTTTCAAATTATTCATTTTACCTACTGGAGTGTATTAATTTATTTACATATAGCTACTTTATTTTCTCATTTGGAATAGCTGATTTTGACTTTTGTATCACCACCTATACTAAACATTTCTGGTTACAGTAAAAACATAGAAACAAAATGCAAAAACATATAGACAAGAAGTTTTAGATAAAATAATGTCCCCAGTGTGTGTGTGGGGGGCTGTGATAAAGAGGTACTAAAATATTAATTTCCAGTGTTCTCACTAATGACTTAATATTCAAAACCTCACCGCTCAGGCAAAATCTTCCAAGAAGTCTTGTCGGTACGAGGCCCTTAATTATTTTTTTATTTAAACACTCATTTTAAGTTGAGACACGTTTATGTTGCCATGTAATGTTCTTTATGTGAATCAGAGACTCCTACATTACAATACAAGGTCTAAAACAAATACCAAAGATTTTAGTGTGATTTCTCTCAATGCCAGTGAGGTTTTGTAAATATATTATGGAATCTTTACAAGGGGAATCTCTTGAGCAACTAGTAAAAGAACCAACACGTAAAGGAACTATATTAGATTTAGTACTTACAAACAGTGATATAGTATCTGAGGTGTCTGTGGGATGAACTTAGGCTCTAGTGATCATCAGTCTGTATGGTTTAATATTCAGGCAAAAGGTACTGTGCAACCATAGTAAAACAAAAGTCTTAGACTTTAGAACAACTGATTTTTCTTACATGGGCAGATACCTAGATGAACCTCTAAAAGGGATTGCACAGATTACAGGAGTACAAGAACAGTGGGAATATTTTAAAAATGCTATTCTAGATAAAACTAAACACTGTATTAGGCTTGTTTGTAAAAGTAAAAGAAAACCAATATGGTTTTCAAGAGAAGTAGCACATGCAGTTAAGACAAAAATGACAGTCTATAAAAAAATTCAAACTCACTAGCTCAGAAGAGGATGAGAAAAATGGAGAACCCATCAAAAGATGACAAAGCAGTTAATCAGAAAGGCTAAAGTTGATGCAGAAGAGAAAATAGCACAATCTGTAAAAATGGTGACAAAACCTTCTTTAGATATATCAGTGAAAAGAGAAAACTAACAGAGCGATAGTTAGACTCAAGAATGATGATAGAGTAGTGGAAGAAGATCAACAAAAAGCAAACTGTTAAAATGATTACTTTTGTTCAGTCTTTACAACAGATGGTAAAGATAGTGAGATTCTATTATGGGATGTTACTGTAAATAATAATGTGAGTAGTACTTTTCTTTTTACAGAGGAAGAGGTTTCAAAGGCTTTATAAAAAATAAAAGTAAATAAGTCTGTGGGTCCAGCCAATATTCATCTAAGGGTTCTAAGAGAACTTTAATCCGTAATAGCTACTCCATTAGCTGATTTATTTAATCAGTCACTTCTAACAGGAGTTGTTCCAAAAGACTGGAAAATTGCCAGTGTAGTCCCTCTCCATAAAAAGGGTAGTAGGGAAGATTCTGCTAACTATAGGCCAGTCAGTTTGACCTCACTTGCAGGGAAATTAATGGAAACTCGTTTAAAGGAAAGACTTGTATCTTTCCTTCAGACAAACAACTTATAAGACCAAGGACAGCATGGTTTCACTGCTGGAAGTTCATGTCAGACTAATCTTATTGATTTCTTTGACCATGTAACTAAAATAATAGACCAGGGAGGAGCTGTAGATGTTGCATATCTAGACTTTAGCAAAGCATTTGACACCGTCCCACACAACAAACTTATTCACAAAATGTATTGCCTTGGAATAGATGCTAAAATTGTTAAGTGGGTAGAATGCTGGCTCAAATGAGGCGTCAGTTACTAGTGGTGTTCCCCAAGGGTGAGTTATTGGGCCTGTTTTGTTTAACATGTTTATAAGTGATATTGGAAGTGGGCTTAAAGGGGCATGAAACCCAAAATTTTGTTGATTGGGTGATGTGTGTATATATATATATATATATATATATATATATATTGATTGTGATTGGCTCACCCATATGTTCAGTTAGAAACTATTAGTGCATTGTTGCTCCTTCAACAAATGATACCAAGAGAAGGAAACAGATTAGATAATAGAAGTAAATTAGAAAGTTGTTTAAAATGGTATTCTCTATCTGAATCATGACAGAATTTGTTGGGGTTTCATGTCCCTTTAAGGGGAAGGTTTGCTTGTTTGCTGATGATACAAACATTTGTAACAGGATAGATGTTCCAGGAGGGGTTGATCAAATGAACAGTGATATTAAAAAAACTAGAGGACTGGTCAGATAAATGGGATCTGAAATTTAATATTACCAAGAGCAAACTTATGCATATAGGATCCAAAATCCAAATGCCAATTATAGTCTCAATGGTACATTACCGACTGTAACTAAAGAAGAAAGGGACTAGGAAATTATTATTTCAGATTATTTAAAACTTAGTAAACAATGCAGCAGTGCAGCCAGTAAGGCCAGTTGAATGCTTGGTTGCATTGGAAGAGGTATTAGTAGCAGAAATAGCCAGGTTCTTATGCCACTTTACAGATCATTAGTTAGACCAAATCTGGAATACTGTGTACAGTTCTGGAGACCATATCTTCAGAAATATATAAATAAACTAGAAGCTGTCCAAAGGAGGGCTACTAAAATGGTACATGGTCTAATATATAAAACGTACAAAGAAAGACTCTATTATCTAAATATTTATAGTTTAGAGGATAGAAGGGAAAGAGGTGACATGATAGAAACCTTCAAATATATAAAGGGACTTAATAAAATAGAAGCTGAAAGCATTTTTCACAAAAATAGAGGGTAGCAGATTCAGGAGAAATTTGAGGATGCATTTTTTTACAGAAAGGGTGGTGGATTCATGGAATAAACTTCCATTTGAGGTGGTAAACATGAAGACTGTAAAGGAATTAAAAAATGCCTGGGACTTGCATTAGGCTATCCTAAGGAAAAAGTAACATGTAATATGGGTAGACTTGATGGGCCTTTTTGGTTCTTATCTACCGTCAAATTCTATACTTCTAGGTAATAGAGGAGATAAAGAAGACAATGTGTAAATAATTAAACAAATGAGATAATGAGGTATTCTGTCTCTACAAGATTAACCTATTGCGCTGGTTTTCAAACCTGTCCTCAGACCTCCCTAACACGCCAAATTTTCAGGATTACCTTGGGTGAGAGCAGGTAAAATAACTTTGTTTACTATTCAGCTGATTATTTCACATGTGCTCTAGTTCAGATATCCTCAAAATCTGGCCTGTTAGGGAGGTCTGGGGACAGGTTTAAAACCAGTGGTCTTATGTATTGGGTTGTGGTTTCAGTTAGCAGAGACAGTTATTTCATATACAAAAATATATCTAAAGGAACATGTTACCCTACATTTTAAACTCTGCAGCTAGCATAAAAAGTAATTGCAAACACAATGTAGAAACCAGTTTTTCAGTACACTGTCTTTTTAAATGTAAACTGTTTTCACTTCACTTGTTTTAAGGCAAAATAAATCAATTTGTTTAAATGCTGTTTTATTTTCAAATGGATGATGGAAAATATTTTCTATGTCTAGAATCTTGTATATATAGATGTAGTGTATATGCTTTCTGCAGACTTGTTTTATCTTAACTTTTAATATAAAGTTGTGGGTTGAGATATCTAGTGTGAATAATAGTAGATTATTATTTATTTTTTTGGTTTGTATGGAAGATCTACTTTCTGTTTTCTAAACTAATTTTGCAACCTGCTATACTAATTTGTAGCAAAGTGTGCTATTTAGTGTTTTCCAGAGACCACACATGAATTTAAAGGGATAGTAAACACCAAAAATATTATTGTTTAAAAAGTTTGATAATCCCTTTATTACCAATTCCCCAGTTTTGTATAACCAACACTGTTATAGAATTATATACATTTTACCTCTGTAATTACCTTGTATCTAAGCTTCTGTTGACTGCCTCCTTATCTCAGATCTTTTGAAAGACTTGCATTTCATGCCATTAGTGCTGAATTATAAATAACTTCACGTGCGTGAGCACAATGTTATTTATATGAAATACATGCTAACAATTGCCCTCTAGCTGTGAAAAACTGTCAAATGCATTCAATATAAGAGGCGGGCCTTCAAGGGCATAGAAATTAGCATATGAGTCTACCTAGGTTTAGCTTTCAACTATGAATACCAAGAGAACAAAGCAAATATGATGATAAAAGTAAATTAGAAAGTTGTTTAAAATGACGTGCCCTATCTGAATCATGAAAGTTTAATTTGGCCTTTACTATCCCTTTAAAGGTTTATATTGTAGCTTTTTCTTTGTTTTATCAAGCATATATTCTTTTGTTCCTATAAATGTAGAGGAATGTCCCTTTTCACCAACAGTTCTATTAGCTAGTGAGCAACGGATACTCATATTTCATTTCTGCTTTTTCATGTGTGATTTTTAAACTTGTTGTGTCTTTAAAGGGACATTAAACACTGAATAAACGCTAGATAGAATTATACATTCAAAGGAAAAGAAAATTCTCCCTCTTTCAGCAAGATGTTGAAGACACCACATCCACTTAAATGGTTAAACAACATTTTTGTGCGAGTAATAATTAATGACTTAATTAACACAATATCGGTCACCTTATCACACGGCGCTGCATTCTCAGGCTTGCTCACAGTAAATATATGTCGCTAGGATTTGCTGAGATATGATCACACCACGCAGATGCGCAATCAAAGGAAACTGCTTCAATTTGTAAAGCATGCAATTTGGCCTGCGAGAAAATTAGATGGTTAAAGAAGAGAGAATAGTTTGTGACAATAGAGAAAATTCTCTTCTCTGACTCATTTCAGAAAAAGAAAAAAAGAATATCACCCCCCCCCCCATTTTAACATACAATAAAATGGCAACTGTTTGAAAGTTTTGAGCTCTGACTATTTGTTCATAAAACAGCCCCCAAGCATCCTCCTAAAAGAATAGGAAACCCCAACATTTTATTTCATTATTTGGATAGAACAAACAATTTTAACAACTTTCCAATTTACTTCTATTAATATGCTTCATTCTCTTGTTATCCTTTGCTGAAGGAACAGCATTGCACTACTGTCAGATAGCTGAACACATCTAGTTAGCCAATTACAAGAGACAAATGTGTGCTGGCTCCAATCAGCAGCAGCTCCCACTAGTGTAGGAAATGTGCGTATTCTGGTATTCATCAAGCAATATTTTCTCGTATCAGTACCTACCTGCTGGAGTGTATTCAATTGTTTATAAATGGCCCCTTTACCTTTATTTTGTCATTTTGAAATAACTACTTTTGCCTGTAGTATCCCCACCTTTACTGATGTTTTCACTACTTAAGTATTGGTTATAGAAAAGCTATGTAAACAAGCATGTTTTAGACAAAATCATACTCCCAGTGGGGGATCAAACAGAGAGGTACTCAAATGTTTATTTATAATTGTTACCTCAGACCAAAGTAAGATAAGGAAGTCTTTGTGTTTATACAGAGTAATACAATAATGAGATGTTCTCTCTGAAAGCTCTGCCCATTTCAGGGGTTGTGGTTTCAAAGAGCAAACACAGCTATTTCATGTGCAAAAAACAACAACATGTAATAGAGCAATTCCCATACATTTTATACCCTGCAGCTGGTAAACAAATCATATGAAACACATTAAGAGGAAAAACAATTTGACAGTACACTGTTCCTTTAAAGGAAGAAAATCATATTGTTGCATTTGTATAGCCCACAGTCTTTAGTAATAGAGCTCCTTTGTATTAGCTGGGAACAAAAGAATCATTGTGATGAAACAATTTGCCACATTGTAGTCTAGCTTAGCTTTTTCTTTGAAACATTTTTATTTTTGGAGTTTTGTTATATCCTTGTCTAGCACCCATTAAACTCAACAGACTTCATCAGAATTGAGCGCTGAGATAAGTGAATGCAGCAACGTTCAGATATTGTGTTTTAATTAAAATGATTATCAGAATAAATCTACAAATATCTCCATTGTTTTTTAATAGGGAACATTGTAGGAACATATTGATAAGCTTTTTAACTAGAGCAGAATATATCCCTTGGTTAGAAGGTTCTATTGCTAACAACTTTAGGACAGGCAGAAATGGAGTCTCCCCAATCCTATGGACCTTTCATACTCAAGATACACTTGCCTTAAAGGGATATGAAACCCCAAAAAATGTTTTATGTTTGTGTGTATATACACTACCTACCTAGGTATCTCTTCAAAGAATGATTCAGATACAATATGCATTTTTAAAACACTTTGCAATTTGACTTCCATTATCAAATTTGTGCATTTGTGCATTTGTTGAATATGCAATTCTTCTCTGTTTAATATTCCTTTAAAAGCCATTTTTTCAAGGATTAGCCTTGAGAAGTCAGCAGGTGCATTTCAAGTTCTTAGAATAAGAAATTGCTCAATTTTCAGAACTAAACTATATGAAAAGAGGGCAAAATAAATAATAAAAATATACTGCAAAGTTGTTCTATTATGCATAACTAAACATTGTATATACAAATATCAAGGTGCTTACTGTCTCTTTAACACACTGTTCTCATAAGCAGGACATGGCCTGTAACTGGTGGCTACACGCATATGCAGTTTATCATTGGCTCACCGGCCATGTCCTGTTCAGGGGATAAGATGTGCAATGTGCTAACGAATAAAAGCATTTTATACAATGTCCCTTTATTCTTAACCTTTGTTATAGAACAGAACTGTTTTCTTTATATGACTGTAAGAATATGTGTGTACTGCTCCTCTAAAGAAATGCAATCTAATCTTTCTATCATTTTAAGAATTTCATCCTTTTTTGCTTTTGTGGAATTTAGACCTGGGGTTGTCTTCAGGCTAAACTTGTTACACCAAGGACCTTACGACCTTGATGTGAACATAGGGCGTCACTGTGTGCAGCAACCGGTTCTTAACCAAGTGACAAAGCCTGAAATTCCTGTTTTGGAAGGAAACTGTTCCTACATGCTAAATGCAGTGTGGGTTCTACCTAACCCATTTTTTTTTACAGCTTTACAGAACAAAAGAAATATTAAAAAGGCAGGTGTCTGCCAGTTTACATTCAATTTACATAAAAGCCTGAAGCTTTTATCAGCAGTGAATATAGTAAATCTCTGGTTTCAAGCCTTCATGGCAAAATGATAGTGCAGTAAATGCTTTTGAGGTGTATAGCTTTACAGTGACTGTTAATAACCATAGTTGTGTTATGTGAGATTTTTTTTCTTTGTGCATTTGTTTTTGAACAGATTTAATGTAGCATTAGTGTAATGCTAGGGAGTGCATTATGAGTAACAGGTGGGAAGAAAAAATTAAAGGGACATGATTTTCAAAATTAAGGGGACATTAAAGTCCATATTATTTTATTTTCCATTTATGCTTCAGAAACATTTGACATCATTAAAAAAAAAAAAAAAAAAGATATGCAAGCAAAATGAATTTAAAAGCAATTAAAACCCATTTTGTTGGTAAAATTAGCTTTATTTTGCAGGCCAATCCTATTGGAAAGCCTCACAAATATTATTTTCTTTGCTCCTGCACATATTAAACAAAGCGGCATGTAGGGTGTCAGGGTTCTGCATTCCTCTCTGTGGATAGTGGAAAACACTGCAATATTCAGAGTTAAAGGGACATTATACACTCGTTTTTTCTTTGCATAACTGTTTTGTAGATGATCTATTTATATAGCCCATACGTTTTTTTGTTTTTTTTAAATGTATAGTTTTGCTTATTTTTAAATACCATTGCTCTGATTTTCAGACTCCTAACCAAGCCCCACAGTTTTGGGAGAATACCAAGGTATACCTACTCCAGCTTGCTCCTGTTTGTGTAAAGGGTCTTTTCATATGCAAAGGAAGGGGGGGGGGAGTGTCTTATTTCCCACTTGCAGTGGGTGTTCCAGTAACCTCTTTAACAGAGCTAAACTGGAAGCTTCTAAGTACATTTTTGAACGGTTTTATATTGGATTTTTAGATCAGTATCTGTGCATATTATTCTTTATAGTAGTGTAATACATGCAGTTATATGAACATTTACTGTATACTGTCCCTTTAAATGACATGAAAAGCAGGCAAATTATGTAATAAAAGTGCACTGCAACATTCTTAAATTATGCTTAAAGGGACACTCAATCAAAATTAAATTTTCATGATTCATATAGAGCATGCCATTTTAAACAACTTTCCAATTTACTTCCATTAACAAAATGTGCACAGTCTTTTTATATTTAAACTTTTTGAGTCACCAGCTCCTACTGAGCATGTGCAAGAATAAGTGTGTATGCATTTGTGAATGGCTGATGGCTGTCACATGGTATGTGTATGCATATGTGATTGGCTGATGGCTGTCACATGGTACAGGGGGAGAGGAAAAAGACATAACTTTTAAAATTGTCAGAAAAAAAATGTACTACTCATTTGAAGTTCAGACTAAGTGCTATTGCATTGTCTTGTTATCTTGAATTTGTTGATCATGCAAATCTACTGTGTTGACTGGTCCTTCAATGAAACATGTCATGGGGTATAACATTTTGAGTTCAATGTTACTTTAAAAAAGAAAAAGCTCCAGTGTACTTTTATTATAAAATATCCTTTTTTTTTTATCTTTTTTATTTTTATTTTTTATGCTTAATACAAAGTCAAGAGCGTGCATGTGCCATGAACACTTGTGAATATAATTATTATAAACATTGTTGCAAACACTGCTGCCTTGTAGCGCAAAGACACAAGTTCTCAGCCTGCTGTAGTGTGCGCAAGTATTTTGTTTATAAGTAAATGATAGAGTCTTCCCCAAAAAGTTAGGAGCAAGGGGTAAACTTCTTGGAGCCAGTTGCTAATTGGCTCCTGGTTTTGTCAAGCCCTGCTTTTAACTATTGTCTCAAAGTCAGAGCAGGAGAGTTTTGCACTGAAGTGTTGTTTAACAACCAAGAAACTATAAAAGGAAAAAAATAACAAATATATCTCTCTGGCGCAAACCTGGGGTCAGAAAATGCCATAACTTATAGCATAAAGCTGTGAGCAAAAAAAGTAAGCCCTTGTATTTAAAGGGACATTAAACTAAATTAGCCACCTATTTTTCTGCAATGCACCATACAATTTAAACTTTGCAATATACTCTCATTATTTTATTTTGATTTTTTTTTTTTTCTTAAGTTCCCTTTGGAAATGATACCTATTGCACTATCCCCCAATAGGCTGGAATAATCCTGTCAAATTCATAATGTGACCCTGCAACATTTTTTTTACAGTGGCTGCTTGTTCAGTTCAGCTCTCCTTTATATTTGTCCCTAATTGCCTACAATAAAAAAGCTAAACACAATCAAGAAGCTGGACTGCATAACAATTTAAATTTTAACAAAATGCCAATTTGAATGCTTCTAAAAAAAAATTTTTTTTAAGCAGATCATTTGCAATGTAATTACAACACATATTCCCAAATCTGTAATTCCACAATCCAAACGTTTTAAAAATAAATAAACTGTAAGTCACAAAAGTGTTAAAAATGATCTAAAACTACATTTAGTTGCATGTATAAGCTGTATTATACCATTTCAATTGCCTAAATGACATTAGATATTGTTGTTTACACTTGGTCCCATCCCCTCTCCAAACTGTTTCATTTTAAAGATGCAAATATTACAAAATCCAAACCCTTTCCGGTCCCAAGCAGTTTGGATAAAGGGATTTCTACCTGTTCTTAAACATGCATATTATATAGCTGCAATGTCCCTTTAATGGTCATCTCAGTTTCTTTCTATTTGTGAGTAGCCGCTACACCCGGCGTTTATCCCCAGACACATAAGCACATACACCTGGGATGGTTTCATGGGAAAAGATTCTACTCTTTTGTCTAGATAGGTAAATTTCGTTAGCTGAAATTGGAGTGGATGAAACACTGCGATTACTTCAATCAGTTTGCTGAAGAAATATGAGACTGTGAGTTAGGCCCTCGGGAAATTGACCTTCGTTGCTCTCTTCACTCCAAAGCCCTATTAAACTCTCTTTGTACTAGAAATCACTTTATTTTTGTACTTTTTTTTTGTGCTAAATAACTGAAGTTATGAAAAGATCCAAAGACTGATAATATATAGGCAGCATGTTGTTATAATGATACATTTTTATATACAGATACACAAGTAAGTGATGGCTCTGGAAATAATATCTATATTTATATTCGGAGAAGATCATATCGAAGATCAATAAGGATGTAATATGAGAGGCAGAGACAGAGAGGCTGGAAATGCTACACGCAGATGGCTTGACTGACTGGCTAAAGAAATGGAAGCCAAGAGTTTGACTGAAATGCGATAGACTCCACGGAAAATGCAGCATTTAAGAGATTGCTGGAAGATGACAATGAGGAAAAACAAAGCAATTAAAGGGACATTTTATTTTCCCAAAGAATATGAAAGTCAAAATGAATCTTTCATGATTTAGACAGAGCATGTAATTGAAAACAACTTTACAATTTACTTTTATTATCAGAGGTTCTTTATTCAATTGGTATCCTTTGTTAAAGAGTAAACCTAAGAAGTCTGTTAGGAGCTTAGGAGCGTGCATGTGTCTAGCATTATATGGCACCCGCTTTTGCAATGATGTATAACATCACTATAAACATTGTTGCAAACACTGCTGTCAGATGGCTAAAGACACGAGCACGCTCCTGAGCTCACCTATGATTACTTTTTACAAACAAACTAAGCAAAAAGAGAAATAAAGTGGAAAGTTGCATACAATGTGATGCTCTGTCCAATGCACTTTAATTTGGACTTTAACGTCCCTTTAAACTTTCAGGACAGTGGAATTTTAGAAACCTTTCCTATTGGAATATGTTGTCAAATTTACTTTGTTCTTTTTGTACCCTTTGTTGAAATTTAGCTCCTTTTCACTGCTGCCATATTGTTCTCATGACTTGTACACAATCTTCAGTCTTACCAAAAAATACTAAGGAAAAAATATGCATAGAAATTTTAAAGGTTGCTAATATTGCATGCTTTATCTGAAATATGAACCTCCAGTTTTGACTTTTATGCCCCTTTAAAATATAAATAATAACTAAAGCATTAAACATTTAAATTCAAAATATCGTTATAGTAATATTCTGTGTTTAATTTTGTTAGGGAAATGTTTACAACTATACCTTATAAAACGCTCTCCATTATGTTTACCTGTTCATTTTTATTTGTGGCAATCGGAGGCCAGGTATAAAGTTAAAGGGATACTAAACCCACATTTCTTCTTT